>NC_143580.1:138291975-138444701 GCF_048544385.1 Mastigoproctus giganteus
ATGTTTACCCAACGCTCGTAGTTGTCGTTCTTGGGGTTGCTCAGTCACCCACTAGGGTGCACGGTTCTCAGTGACGAATAGGAAGCGATACGGAAATCTGCCGGACGTTGTCATAATGCTAGACTTGCTCTTCCATCGCCGCTTGTAGTGATGTCGCCGTGGACTTATCAAAACTCGGAACTTTGAAATGAATATGAAGACACGAAACCGGCGATGCGTGCATGCAGGGATCTCATTTCTCCATGGGGCGACTTCGTCGAGCACACATTGTCTAGGCAGCTTGTTCGTGTACAGACGTTTCGTGCTACATTTCACACGTCAGACCCAGTTCCTCTACATCAGCTTCTCTTTGCTCTTAAAGGCTCTCGAGATTCAAGTTGTAGTTCGATATTTTAGCATCGATTCATTATTTACCACATTTTAATGCGAAAGACACCGTCAGATGTCAGAAGGGGTCGTTGTATCACAGTAATTGGCACTCCTTACCGTTACTGTAGGCAACGGACATATAAATCGTTTTTTATTTTTTATTACTTCTAAAAATCTGAGGATAGTAACGCGAATACACAATGGCAATGGGCATTCGAAATCTGTTAAGGCTTCTCATTATTCGAGTTGAGTTTTGGATACATGAGAACCAATTAAGTGTAGTATTTTATTATTATTATTACCAGTTTATTACTAAGGGAATGTCCCTTTACGGCAATGGAGTTAAGAGGACATGGGTTACATGATAATATGGGATGAAAAATGACAAACCATTTACAGTTTGTGTACAGAGTACTCAAGCGGGTTAACATAATACATGGCCTTAACCAGGCTCTGTTTTATATACATAAACACAGCAATGCAAGGAATGTAGTATCACAGACATAACCTCTCCTATAGCTTAACGAGGGGCATACACAACTGCAAGAGTGGAAGATCTGCAGACTTTATCGTTGCACAGCTTCTGGGAGTCTATGGACAACCTATTAAATATTTCGATGGAGTTAAATGGAAACATAGTCCAGTGTGGTCAAGCTACTCAGCTTAGATTTGTATGGGAATGCAATGATAAGGCTTCTATACCGATTGACGGTCTGGCAATGATCTTACAGATATCAGGCGAGTTTATTTTTTGTTCTTTTCAATTCGCTCCCTTGCTTCTTTGGGAATTAAGAGAATATTAGATTCTACAAAGTTCCCAAAGTGTGCGAACAAATAAACATTAGGAGATTCAGTTTAATTGTAGACATTACAGGGAACTAACTTATTTGTGATCTGTTGCATTGAACCACAATAAGTTTGACACGCATCTCATCGTCGCCTCAAGAGCAGTTACTTTATTTGGAGATTTATTTCTGTTCGTGATGAAACAACCTGCCGCATGTCACTGTCCATCTGGAGCCTACATCCCTACTTGTGTTTGAATATATTGAAATTGCGGGGACAGTTGTGAACGAGAGACAAAGGCCCCCACTTGGAACTGCTAAAGGTAGCTCACTAAAGTTGTTTCGGAAGTCCATGGATTCTTTTCCTCTGTTTGCATCATGCGTTGAATTCCCCATCCCACTTATAGTTTGTGGATTCCCCATCTACAGACTGTATAACAGCTTGCTGAACGTATTTACATGATGCTGAATTCAGTTTTCCGTATAGTATTACGGGGATCACATGAGTCAATCACTTGATCTGGAACATTTCCCACAATTCATTGAAACAGTCTAACCAGATACTTTTGCGCCAATAATATCATCTAAGTCCATCCATCTACCCAGATGCTGGATATATTACTTTAAAATGACATCATATATGTAATATAAATAAAGACATGGATGTTGCTTACCTGAAATGCAAAAATCGCAAATCTTCAGGAAGAACAAAATAGAGGCAAAAAATAGATAATTTTCCATGGAGACAACGTTCTCGTATGTCCTCTGCACATTTAATTACTGCTCTGTGGAAGGGTACTTAATGGAACGCTTTTTCGGACATTACTTAGACAAGGGGAAGTTAACAGGTAACGTCATAATCTGACTACTTATAATTCAGAAGGAGTCTTTGCTAACTACTTCAGGAATATTTTCTAAGCACATCGATCGAGAAAGCAATAAACTTTTCCCTGCATCTAAAGCAGAAGGCAATTAAATATCCACTAGAAACCACAGTTCCTATCAAATAACTTGCATGTGGAATTTTTTTCTCTTCCAACTCTGAAGCTAGGAAAAATTTTTGTCCCAGGAAAGTAAAGCAGAACGCGTTGGCCTTCAGTGACTTTGCATATCAAACACGCATTAATTTTTTTTTGTAGTCAATGTAATGAACAAAACGGAATTAAAAATGGTCTGAGATGTCCCTTTGATTGTAAAAAAACTGCAATCGATAATGTCTTATTAGTTTCCTGAACAATTTTTTTCCTCTTCGGTTCCATTGTCGAACTTCGATCTCCACCAGTTTTTTTTCTGTGATTCTAAGAAATAGAGAGAAACTCTGAGGGACTAAGTTTAAGCCGGGTGGAAATTGCAGTGAAAACTCTCGTTTCGATTGATAAATAAATCAAGAACTATTTTGTATGGTTGTAAATCTCAACAAAGGCTACAATTTGTGATACATTTTTCTGAGTTTTGAAACCACTCATCGGATCAGCCCAAGTGATTTCTATCCTCATGTAGGTGGCGTATCCAGGTATCATCGTTACGGGGGGCATGGCGACCATGTCCAGGTGTCATCATAAGGGGGAGGGGCATGGCGACCAGTGAGTCTTTTAGAAAGCAGGAGGCGTTCTAAAAAAAATCAGGGTTAAGGAGGGACATATGCTCCTTCTACCCACCCCTGAATACGCCCCTTCAAGTAATAAACTTACATGCTTTTAAGTGGTCGTTATTTGTCTCCAGTGATCGAATGAGATTTCCCAATTGGCTCATCTTTTAGGATTCGTTCAGATACTGTAGTTAATGGATTCTACTGTTGTTGCTAAGCAGCGTATGGCGCCATAGCGATGCCAGAAACGATTTAGGGTGAAGGAGATAACCGACATCATCTTAACGTCTGATGACAGCCATTGCTTTTTTAAATATCGGGAATGGAAGTGTCCGGACTCAGTCAATTTTATTGATGATGATTATGTGATAATAATTCATTCTATTCAGAAGGCACGAGTAACGATTTGCTGTTCGGAAAATTGGGACGGATCTCGGTGTATCATTGATGGCTATGGCCTGTGAATCTTTCAGACATCAAGGTTACTGTAAAGGTCGATTACTACCATTCCTGATGGAATGTATACGTAGTGGAGTTAAAAGTACTGCAGGTTACAAATCTATTATGTTAATATCAAGTTAAAACATGTTCAAATTATTTATTCATATTTTAAACTTTCTAGAAGTTAAAGTTTATTAAAACATTATATATTTAGTCAGTAATGGATTCGTTGAAACTTCTAATATTTCAAAAAGGAACTCTTGTAAGATTGCAGTTGACTTCAACACGTTTGAATTGTATTGGTTGACGTGATGCGTTTATAGCTTTTTATCTTAGTGTGAAAGAGTGGTTATTGTTCAACCAGAGAGTTGGAGATTCTGCGACGCCCATTTTGATGAGTTAAACGGGCTAAATATAGCAAGACTGAAGAAAATGGATTTTTAGGAAGGAGCTGTATTCGTGACTATCGATTAAAAAAAGATAAAGCTACTCTTACTTGAAAATGAACTTTTCAACGATTTTGTCGACAGTGTTGAATATGGTGACGGAACGGTAACTAATGGATCAGTCTAGCCCCCAACCCTTTTAATTGAATACATGAGCTTGAAGGATAAATATCGCTATGAAGATAGTTGAACAAAATGATTAGAACAAGATCGATAGAGGCTGCAAAATAGAGGTAGGGAGAACTTGTAAAGCAAATTCAGGTACTTTCGAATTTCACTGGAAGTAATATCCCGGATTAAATAAAAATGTGACTTATTCGGAAGCAACATAGTGTGAACTGCATTTCTGGTTTCATAGTCCATGTACTATAAAAAGAAAAAAAAAGCAAAACAGAATTTACAGTATGTTTTGGAATGTACACAAAGTTCTGAACACATTGAATTTTGAGAACGATACTGTTGAAAGATGAACGTTAAAATTTTGTATGTAATTTATATTACTTTATTTGGAAATAAAAACATTTCAAATTCTATTAACAAATTAATATTAGAATACGTATATTTTTCTTATTTGCTTGCCGTCTGTCTTTGGGGATTGATCCGAATAATTTGGAGTCAAGTTCTTTGCGGATAATTTTGGATGGTCGTTCTGATCAGTTAAAGCATGCTTTTCTCTTCAATCTGTCAGTTCCTATTTGCCGATTAAGTTTCTCCGTGGTATGATTTTTCACCTACGTGTATAGATAAACATTAGATGGATGTGTACAGGACTTTCACTTTTTATCCAGAATTTTTTCAGAATTCTTATAAAACACTACTTTCTGGAAGAAGTTTATATTTACTAAATATATGATTTCATTGAACAGAAATGTTAAATAGTAGGTAATTTTACCTACTACTTGAGTCAGAGTGATACATGGATACTGATATCCATGAGTCATACTCATGGATAAGGGTTAATGAACTTTTATCCAAAGGTTGAACTGTATATGAAGCATGGGGGAAGCTGTAACCATTCAACAAACAGTTCAGTTTAGTGAATCAGGAATCTGAAATTAATGAAGGAACCCCTGTTAGTGCTTTACCATGAATTACGAGGAAAGACCATCATAGTTGGAGTGTAAAAACCAGTACGGCTGAAACAACAAATCATCGTAACAAGTTGGCCTCTCTCAGCTAGCACCACTTTATTTACAAGACGTTTGTCTTTTTTAGCCACAAGTTCAGGAAGTTTATTTGGCACAGTGGGCAACCCAGTTGCATCTGTGTTAAATATTCTCCTGAGCGAAAGTTTAAATGTCTCATAAACAACTCATAGATGATAGCAAAATCTGTTAAATTGTGCTTGTTAAACCTTGTTGCCCTTCCCAGACTACGATTTTCAAGAAGAAGCAGAAGAAATTGCAGAAGGCAGTCTCTTTCAACAGTTTTTGCGGTTAATTCTGTGTTCTGCTTTACAGTATTTCTTTCGGTATATTTATAACAAGATCTCTAAACTTCCTTATAGTCAATCAGTAGAATTTATCGTCTAATTCTTTGTAGTTGTTGATGAGATCAATTTGAGCATAATGTGAACGTTGGCTTCAACCTGCTAAATGATTTGGGAGTGTTCTCCTAAAATGAAATGTGGATTCATGCAAGCCAGTGCTCAAAACAGTGCTTTTATTTTCTCTCTGGCAATCTTAGTGATTTCTTTTGTGAAAACCTCTCTGCTCAATAAATATTTCACAGTACTGTGCTAGGAAATATTTTTAGCCATGTTCTAGTGCAAGTGTTGTCTCTTACCTGTTTTGAACACCGATGGGTGCATACAGAGATTTGGGTGCTCATCAGCCGATGAGCACCCAAATCTCTGCTTACCCTTTTAAAGTATTTTCCCAGTTAACCTTAATTACTTTATTTCATATAAGTAGTAATTAATTACTTTAATTAGTACTTCTACAGTTTCATAAAAACGTGAATATGAATTTTTGTCCCACCCATTCGTATTTTGAGGTGATCGGGAAAGATCAGTCCTCTATTTTATGCTTCACCTTTACTATTTCAGCAAATGGCTTCTATTTTACAAATGTATCTTCGTGTAGAGTTAGATAAATCCGCACGCTCAATTTTAAGCGAACAAATTAAGCTGCCACGCTCGCTTAACTGTCATGCTTCGATAGAAGTGTTAGGAACCATGCAGTGTTGGAATGCAGTTGAATTAAAATTACTTTGGGATTGTTGGTTGCTGGGAGGCAATAACTACGTTATTAAATTATATCAGGCAGTTGGTCACTACATCCAAACAGTTCATTTACGGATGGAGACAGGAATATCAGAGAACAATTACGAGCGCGAGTAAACCAGATTTAATGCACTGTCCAGCGAATTCATTGGAGCAATACGCGTTCCTTATAGCTATCTAGAGATTTCACTCGCCTTTCATCGCAAAACGACAGTAAGTACCACGTGGGGACAACTCGTGCGCCACAGTTATTCCTAAATACATTTAAGGGTAAGTTTCAGGGCGTTGTATAGGAGTTCGTCGATGCAAATTAATGAACTACGCAAGTAGTACCATAGGAAGATACAGACGAATTTTCTAACATTTGTCGTTTGGTCTTTTAATCTAACTTATATTCACTTGGCAAAATATTAGGAATTCCGGTACTAGTTTTCAGCCAACTTCGAGCGGTGAAATTAGCACGAGTTACTGATGGTGTGACGTCGATTAGGTGATACAGCCGAAGCGTCCTGCTCCCGTTTGCTGAGCTTCCGTATGTCCGGCCATGTTGCGACACGTTAGTTATTGTATTCGGTGTTTCCGTCGACAGGCTGCGCTAATGAAACTTGATACTGCGACCTCCTCAAAACTCGACGAACGCATCAAGTCCATGTTTATTGTACTAGGAACAAGGGTTTATTTCGAAGGCAACACAATTAATTACACGTGTGTCACGCCTGGGGTGATTTATTGGATTAACTCCGATAGTTACGGAGCCGGTCACGGTAAAGAACAGATGCTTGGAAAAGGGCTAACAAAGTCAAACACCGGGACAATAGGGTGTCTACCGGGCGCTAACACTGCCACTGTTTCGTACGACCGACATCCGCAAGCACCAAATGGCTTTCTTTATTCGTCACGGTTACTTGAGGTGACAAAGTCGCTAATTAATGATCCACCGGCGCTCTTTGATAAATAATGAGTAGATTAATAAAGTGACATTCTACCTGGGTTACTCAAACGATAATTACTCGTGCCATAAATTCTACAGCAGCCTGCCTGTCTGGTGGGAAATTTTCTCCTCAAGGCCTTAAATCTTCCTTACTGGTGTTTGTTTAAGGCACGTTGCTGTGTCACTCGCCGTTTGGTTTTGTGTGCTGCAAATGACTTAATTAGCGTTCTCTTTTATCATTTGGACGCGGAGGTTTCTTAAATGAAACAGCAAGAAAACTTCCTTGGATTGTATTAAGTTGGAGGATATTTTCTAATTTTCTGAGAAAATCCAAACACTTTCCGATAAACATCGCATGCATTATACGCTTATAAAATTGTTTTCCAGATAAGCTGGTTTCGTATGAAACAGTCAGTAGCAATTAGAAAATAACAGTGTCTAGTTTTAAGCGAGAAACTTTGATAATAACCGAGGTTGTTGTTTCTGTTGTCGTCCTTGGGAATTTCGTGGCATCGACTGCTCCGACCATAATGCAATAGATCTCATAGTGGTCCAGTTCCTACGGCTTGGCTGAAAAATCTGGAACACCTCACCAGAAAAGCTTATTCCCTCCCTCCCCCCGAGATCGGCTAATTATCAACCTAACTGAAGAGGCCTTTAAGACGTTAACCGCCATGAGACACGAAGGAGTGTCTCAGGCTTATTCGTCCGAAAGACCTTGAGACACACATGCCGCGTCACATAGTATTTATTCATTAGAGCTCTCTGAGGGATATAGTTGGGATATAGTTACCGCTGGAACTGTATCCCAATTGATTCAATTGGGATATAGTTACCGCTGGAACTTGAATATAGTTTTAACTTGTAGTTATTGTGAAATTTTCTAATAATTGAAACAGTCTTGATAATTAGGCTGTTTTATGTTTGAATGTCGTTTGCTCGTTTCAAATAGACTTACTGGAGAAATATGTCATTTTTTTTTTAATCACAATACAGTAATGCAAATAGACTCACTGGCGAAATATTAAAAACTTTTACTCAGAATTACAGCACGTATACGTCGCTGCATAGATTCCACATCTAGTCGAATGTATGCAGAGACGAATAGTGAAATCTGCAGCCTATCTCCAGATTTCACCATTCTTTCATCAGGATTTTGGCAACCGCGGCGTTGTGGTAAATTGAACTGCAAAGTCGAACTGCCCTTAACGAAAATATTACAAACATTCTCAATGGAATTTAATCTGGAGAATTAAGCGGTCAAGGAAGATGTTGGGAATGTTCCTCGAACCAATCATATACAATTTTTGCACGGTGATAGTTGGGCGTTGTCGTCTTGAAAAAATCCATGGCCATCTGGGTAAGAATGAAGTAGTGCAGGGTAAACTTGGTAAGAAAAGACAGAAAGATTTGGAAAACAAAACCTTTTATGAACGGACCCAGTCATACCAACAGAACAAACCACGACACTACATTCAGCCACTTGAGTGGTGGACGCGAGACAGTCTGGATCTATGGCATTTGCACAAATGGTATCCCTGGGACGAGTCTCGACTTATACATTTGTGCAAAAATGTATAAGTCGAGACTCGTCACACCACATGATCTTTTTATACTGTGCCATGGTCTGGTCTAGTCTAGGCGTTGGCCGCACCATAGTGTTTTCTTAGTTTTGGCTGCTGGACGTGAATCTCAATTTTTTTTCGTCCAAAAGTGGCTTTCGTATTGGCACACGACTACCATTTCCCAGTTTCTTTAACTCTCGCCACATAGTTCAGCTAGAAATAGGGTTTTCATTGCATAAATTGAAAATTTCAGTCATTTTCTGTGAACCGGAACTTCTATTCGGATGCACAATTCGCTTTAAATTCCAGTGGTCTCGTTCTTAGAGTACCTACTTTCTGCTGCATTTCTTCTTTTTTAGAGCTGCAGTCTCCTTTCATCTTCCATTCATTGTATACTTTCGAGATGGCTTGCTTTCGACACACACACACACACCAGTGCTTTTTTTTGTTTTCTTAGTTTTGGTTCCTGAACGTGCCTCAACAATAACAACTTTCTGAAAATTAGAAAGATCAGTAGTGAATCGATTAAGACGCCCAGAAAAAGAATTTAAAAAGAATGAGCAAACTCTCGTATTAGGGTTAAATGAGGACAACCTCATCCACCCATTTGTATTATGTTCACAAATTGCGTGTGTTCTTTGGTCGATTTCCCCGTTTTTCTGGACGAAAAACCAGAGTTTTCTGGGATGAAAAATCTTACCATTATCGGATGAGACCGACTAACGGCCACGGAGTGGGAAAAATCCCATAAACGTTCCTCGCATATGAACTCGGGCTTTGTGAACCCGGTGTGGGAAGGATGGTGATTATAACCACTATACTACCCGCGAGGACAAACCAGGAAGGATACAGTATTTGATACCATGGAACTTGTGATCGCACCATGTGACAACTTGCAAATGCAAACCGGAAATTTAATTCTGTTGACGCAAATTCAAAACGAATTCTATTTTTTTGACAATGAATGTACAATAAAGCATCGTATTTAAAATTGATAAGAACAGAACTCAAATATCGTAGATAACCCCGAGGGCTCACATCTGGTGAGTATGGGCTTGGCACACTCAGGATCACTAGCTGGATATCATCATTCTTCTCTTTCTTGGTGATTCCCTTCTACTTTTGTCTCTCTCTCTCTCTCAGGGTAACTCGGGAAGTTTTTTTTTTTTCCTGGTGCAGCATAATGTTTACATGTTTATGTTTACATTTCCCACTGAATACCATCAAAGACAACACATCACTTGCTGTTCGAATCAGTCTTGCGGCTCTCTCTGCTCATACGCACGTTTCAAGTAGATTGCGCGGGGAAGGCGAATATGATCTCACACTGCAATTACAGCTTTTCATAAATTAGCATAATTATTAATTTATATTACAGCATGCAATTTCAGACTCATATCAACTGCAGAAATGTAAGCAAGCCGCATGAGAAACGTGTCTCGTGGCCAGAAGTGACTTTTATTTTTACATTTGGGCCTCCTGATGAGTATCTCACAAAAAAAAAATGATGATAGCCCGCGTATTACCTTTTTTTTAACATTTTGGATCTTAATGTGTTACGAATTCCTTAATATGCATATCATTAATCCTCAAAATAACTGTTTTAATTATCTCAGCGTTCCAGTTAGGCATTTGGCATCTCCATCTTTATTAACAAAACGCACCAAATGATGGAATATCTACAATATTTCACGGCTTGACAGATGTTAGTTATATTTAGTTCGCTGTTTCCTTTTGGCAAGTGGTAATGGCAAAATCCATCTTGAGGATCGAAAGCGAAGTTTAAACCAGCGAGAGTGGAAAGAATCGGCAAAAGCTACACAGATTTCATTTATTCCAACGGGAACCGTACAAGGTGTTGCAACATTGATTTCGCGAGAATTGTAAGCGAATACAAGTGAAAAGGAAACCAATAGTTATGAAAGTTCTGCCAACATTTTCTAAATAAAGACACAGAACTTTGCATGAAGATTAAAATTTTTCGACGTTTCATACTTTGGGGGAGAGGGAAGAGGGGAAGGGGTTGTTAAACACGCTCGCGCAACTAACCGATCTCATCCATCCACGCACACATGCATACCACTTACTTTAATCGCCTTATGGTAACATGAGAAAAGATCAAGGCGTCATCCTTGGTATACTTTCCTTACGTTAGATTTTGGTGAGAAGAAGATGAATTACCATATTAATCTAGAGCATCCATAAAAAATCGTCTTCTAGCACTAATTTTGCATTAATCGAGAAGCCTAAGAAAGCGAAGTTGTGAATTCAAATGCCTTTATTAAAATTACGGTTCATCAATCAGTGATCTCTAATTAAACATTATAATTGAGGGGAAGAAGGAGGGAAGAAGGATGCATCAGAAAGCTTTACAGAGAGAGAGAGGGAAAAAGAAAAAAGCCTTTCCGGCACCATCCAACAATATGATTTATTGGTTGTAAGAACATTGGAAAAGGAAATAATTCCTCACAAGATAATTTTAATCTCTTTCTCTCTCGGGCGAATCGTGTAGTTTTGGAAAGACAAAAATTACTTCGCTTTTATGAAATTCGTAGCGCACGCTTTAGAAAACTGGTTAATTAAACATTTAGATTAAATTACCGTGAATCAATTTGAATGAATTCCAACAGTGTTTGCTTCGGTAATTTCACTTTTGTTTTAAGCACGTTCGTTGAGGCAAACAACAAAAAAAAATAATACAAAAGGCCAAATTAAATAGCGAAAGTATCATGCAAATAAACAGTGATCACGAATTCCAGTAATGGACATTTTTAGTCCGCTCTACCAGAGAGAATGAAACCACGTTCAGTTGAAGGTGAAATGCGGTTTTTACGTCATAACATGGCTGCAAGAGCTGTTCAGAAAGGAGTGGTTCTTTAATTGAAATGCGTTTCTAGTTTAGACTAGTTTTTGCCCACTGTTTTAATATGTTTTGTGTACACTGCTGCTGAAATAGGAAGTTGAGATATCAAATATCGCTGAAGACGAAGGTAGAAATGGATAAATAGGGGCACAGAATTTATTAGAAGTCATTCATATTGTATTTAACATGGTGTAATACCAAGCAATTTTTAAGTTTCCAGAAGAGCATTCCATCCAAAGATAAGATGTAAAGTGTGAAACGCCCAGTAGTTCTTTCATTAGGATTTCTCCCAAGAATGAATCGTGTTATGGTTGACAAATCTCAGCAGATTGTATTGTTGGACTGATTTCGCTGTACTATCTGTAAAATGAAATCAAAAATAATTGCATACAAAGCCATAGAAGGAAATATTGAATGAATAGAAGTATTCAGCATCCCAGCTAATTTTGTAAACGTCTTTTGTATAACGAATACAAGCAAGTTGAAGTCAAATGCGACCTCAAAATAGTTACAAGCACTAACTCTTGGCACTTTATAGTAATCTAAATCGACAAATGAATCGAATCGCCGCTTAAATTGAAAAGAAGAAGAAGAAAAGAGAAGAAGAAGAACTCTTTATTGCATTCAAAAGGCACACACCGTACACAATACACTTCACGGCTACAAGCCAGGGGTTTACAGTAAAGGCTAATACAATCAAGGATAAGATAGGAGAAAAAAACAATATTATTACTAATTATAAAAGTGTAGGATTAAACATACAAAAAACAATTGCAAATTTACATATGAAAATATATACATAATAGCATGTTATCAAGTTAAATTATTCTCCAGGGAGCAGTCCTTTTACAGTGCTCAGAAAGTTGGAACACTGCGGTGATGGATCCATGGCAGTGATGGACAGATCCTTGGGAGCAGGTTCTAATATCCTGTGACGTGATCCTGAGAAGGAAGCCGATGGAGTAAGTTCTGCCTATATTTTTTATCCAGTGCGAACTCGTAGAGGTTGCCATCGAAGGAGTGTATGTACTGCAGCATTTGCACGGGTAAGAACCGATCGGATAACTTTAACCGGTTTGGCGTGGCCCGAAGGCTTGGTACTGGGATTCTCCATCCGCACTTAGTCTGGTTCCGAAAGTCTGGTTCCGAAATAATGCCAACCATCATTTGTACAGCAAAGACGAGTCTTCTCTCATGGATAATGGCAGGAAGACGTCTGATGTTTAGAGCTGCCGCCATCTGGGTTATCCTTGGTGCAGGGGGAAGACGAAATTTCCATATGGCCCACTTCAATAGCCAAAATTCGCCCGCAAAAATCCGTCTCAGATGCGTTGTGACAGTTGAGGTCCAGACTTCTGCGCCATAAAGTATGACCGGATAGATATATGTCTTAATATATCTGCACCCAACGGCCTGGTCATGGACATGCATAAGTTGTTGCCTAAGCATCCATCGGAGTCGACAGAAATTTATTTGCAGATGGTCTGTGTGTGGTAGAAAGGAGAGCTTCTGGTCAAAGATAACGCCCAGGTCGGTGTGTTGCTGCACAGCAGAAATCGCGGATCCTCTTATATTGGGTTGCACCATTGTTGGGTTGCGTCTGAGCGAGAAGGTCAACTGTTTCGACTTCTCAGGATTGATGTGAAGGCCGAAACCGGAGAGGAAAACCTCGGGGTTCTGGATTTTCTGTACGATTAAGGCATTTGTGTAGTCAGCAGTGTCTCCAGGGTTGATAACAGTGAACAGCTTTATATCATCAGCGAAGGTGATAATATCAGTTCGGCCCGTCACGAAAGGCAGAAGAACAGCTGAGAACAAGCTACCAGAGAGGACCCCGCCTTGTGGGACTCCAACTGTAATAGACCTGGTGTAGCGTAGATTGCTATCGCGAACAATAATGGTCCTGTTCTCAAACATTGTCTGAATAAACCAGAGCACGTCTCTGCCAATGATGTAATACTCACGTAGTAGCCTTGCTAACGCGTGAACGGATACGGAATCAAATGCTGCCTGGACGTCGATATATGTAACGGTGATTTCCGAACCATGCCTCGACGATCTTGGTGGTGGTGGTGACTAGATTTGTAGTGGTGGATCTTGACTGGATGACACAGTGGATCTGCGGTGGCTGATGTGGCATTATTTGGGTGGTTAACGTTTTCAGAAGAGATTTCTCAAATATCTTTAATAAGGTTGATGCAGAAGAAATAGGACGGAAGTGACTGGGTTGAGAAGCAGAGCGTATTTTTGGCAGCGGTCTTACTAGATAAACATGCTATATAGAAGGGAAGAATTTTTGATGAAGGATTTTGTTGAATAACGACAGAATGAGATCAACAATAAATATACTCAGGCATTTCAGCATAAACTGAGAAATCCTGTCGGCGCCGGATGCGGCCGTAGGTGCTAAACTATTTATTGCATCAATCAGTTGATATTTGGTAAGTTGTACTGAATTTAAGAGGTCTATTGAAATCGGATTGATTGGGAATTCCATTGGTGTAGTGGATTCTGGCTGAGCGGCGAACCTAGTGATATGGTCGAGCCAACTACTCACATTAAGTGAGTCGATGGCGTCATCTGATTTGCTTCTATGGAAGGGCTTCTCCTCATTTATGCCAGCCTCTAAGTGAAGTTTTATTGCCCCCTTCTTGTTCCTAATAAAAAGCGCCCTAGCTAGAGAGAAGGCAGTTCTGCCTGAGGGTGAGCCGGAGTTTTTCCATCGCTTATACATGTTGTTTGACGTGGAAGCTTTCAGAGACTTTTGGACTCCGCCCTTGAATGCTCTGTAATGGTTAGCTTCTTTGTTGCAGCATAGAGAGAGAGAGATAGTGGCTATCCATCTTGTCGTTAGGTCAGTTCTGAGTTCAGGGTCGCATTTTTCAAGGACATCCCATGGGATTGCCTGGGCTGCATAAACACACCTTTCAGGATTGAAGTATTTGGCGCTCTAATTGTTTTGGCTGTGACTTTCCTCCTGCCAGAAGTGATGGGCATTTCTGTTTGCACAGAGAGAATGATGGGGTTATGCTCAGACTGTATGTTGCTTGTTGGGTTTTGATTAGCTACACAATTTGCTGACGCGAACACGAGGTCCAATGTGCTTTCACCCCTCGTCGGTGGTGTGCTCACCAGTTTAAGACCTAATATGCCTAGACGCTGACTCAGTCTTCTCTTGAGGCTCCCCAGGGTATTTGGGAGATTGAAATCCCCACAGACGACGTGCTTCAGTGATGAACGGAGATGATTAAGCAGCCAATTGAGGAGTTCATCAACTACTTGTGCGTCTGTAACTGGTGGGATATACACTGCCACAATGTCGAAAGAACCGTTCTGGCTATTGTTGTTTTTAGGTTTTAATGTTACTAGAACTGCCTCGAAAGAATCGGACTGGCTCGATACTGAGTGGAGGATAGAAAATACCTGCTCATTGTACAAAATTGCAACTCCTCCCCCCCTGTGGTTTTTTATAGACGTGCACACCATCTGATATCTTGCAGACCAAGTAGAAGAAAGTGTTTCTTCACTGAGATTAAGCCGTGTTTCTGCGAAGCAAACCACGTCCATTGAACTGGACAGCAAGAGCTCCTCAACTTCATTCAATTTGTTCCTCATGGATCGCACATTTTTAAATAGCAGTTGGAATGAAGCTATTCTCTTAACCTTGACGACGGACGCACATTGTCTGATCCGTCTGTGATGCGTTGCTGGTTTTCGATTTGTTGAAACCATGACAGGGATCGTAAAATTCGGAGACAGAGATGCCGGAGATATTGAGTAGTTTTCAATCACCGTTGAGAGCCTCCTTTCCATAGGTATGTTAAGGGCGAAATATGGAAACGGTCAGATGGACGGAACCCAGCCATTGTGCAGGAATACACTACATTTTTTGATAAATCACCCTGCGCGTACGCGAACTTGGCATACTCGTTGTTTCAAGTTCTAATAATTGGTTGTGTTTTTAAATATAAGTTAATGAGTAGAGTTTTACGCATGTACTAGAGCAACGGCCAAGTTTTTTTAAATCTCCCGAGGTCAAAATCTTCAAGTTCTGTACCTTCTAACGCTTACAACTATCCTGTTAGTCAAATGGAATCAGGTACCTTGCTGCTGCGGAAGCTCGCCATTCCTACAGCTTGAAAGAATTTGCTTATTCATTGCCGTCTTTACCGTCTGCGACCACTGTCAAGGTCAGGAAGAGGTGATAATCTCCCCTAGGGTGAAGTGTCTCTCAGCATACGTCATAAAGTAAGTACTGTATTCTAAACTTTTATTCTTCCCACGAAGTTAAGCCTTGCTATACCCGTGGCGACATGGCGCAGAAGCAAACTGAAATCTGCAGAAAATGCTCACAATCCACAAATTGCTGGATGAAGTGCAGTGGCCCCTGTAGTGGCTTGTTTTTTGTGAGACCTGTTGTATTTTAAAAAACTTGGCTCGCGCGCCTCAGCCCGGCGATCACGATCGCAATGTGCTACATGCCGTGGGCACAAAGTGAACGCCACAGAATCAAAGGCAAGGGATTGCGTTTACCCCTCCCCACCTCCGTCGCCAGCGAGCTACTCCGGAGAAGTTGACTGCAGGTCACCTAATGCATGCATGTCCGACTCCGCCACAGTTCTCCTACGCCGAGACGCTCAGGCGCAAACTGATCAGGTCTTAGAGCAGCGTGAGGAGCTCATGTGTCAGAATTGTAGTAAAATGGGCAAGAAGTTTACCTTGTTTGAAAATATTCTGAGAAAGCTCTGCATAGAGAATACAACCCTAAGAGAGTCAATACATAGGCTGGAAGACATACAACATTCTACGCACCATTCTGTGTCCTTGCTGCTGGAATCCATCGTAAGTCCATCCAGGATACAGATTCTTTACCTATGCAACTTGTTCAACACTCGAAACAAATGGTTTCTGACTCCCACATCGTGCGGCCCCCAACGGAGCCGTTACCTGCAATCCTTTCGCTTTATCCCCTGCCCCGGAAGTCGCGAAAGCATGGGGGAAGAAATCAGCACTAAGCAGAAGCAATGTGCCTCCCAAGCAAGGCAAGGCCAGTCTTAGTAAAGAAACCTTTGTCAGCCGAGCAGATCAGAATCGTGATGCAGTTATTGGCTCTAACCCTAACACACTAGGCATTAAAATCGTGCAACGTAGAGGAAGAAGGTCTAAACCATCCAGCATATTTATAAGTCGACTATCCCCGGAAACAATGGTGGAACAAATTGGAACTCTTCTGAAGCAGCTAGACATACCCGGTACCCCCGATCAAGGTTCCCACCAGGCATCCAAACTATGCCTCTTTCCGGATCAAGATCAGAGATCCTAATATAGAAAGGTATTTAAACACAGATATCTGACCTGCAGGTCTTCTGGTGATTCCATCTTTCGGCGACCATAATGCGCAACCAGGGGTACATGCGATCTCGAGACCAGAGGTGGGCAGGGTGCATCTCTCTGCATAGCTAGGCAGCAAACCAGACTGTACCTTTCAACCTGATGAAAGAAGAGCGGCCACCGTGCTGACTAAATCCTGCAATCATCTCTTCAAGTCTGATAACCAGATACAAGCGCACATTACTAGTAGGACGGGTCCTAGTGCTACACCCTGCTCAAGGGGAATCGACCTCCAATCAGCCACCATTCTCAGGGAAAGGAACCCTAGAAACTTAATCCAGATCAAGCCTGTCAACAATAAACATGTGAAATGCTTCATGCAGAACATCAGGAGCTTGAAGAACAAGCTCAGTGCCCTGATTGACATAATTCTAAGTGCGGATTACGACTTTGTTATCCTTATTGAAATCTGGCTTCGTGATGACATGGACATATCGCATTTAACCACCAACATCGGTTATCAGTGTATCCTGGCGAACAGGAAAGGTAGAAAAGGAGGGGAAGTCTTAATCTGCCAAAGGCAACAATTCCCTCTGATCAAGTCTTGTGCATACCCTGGTAACGATTTTGAGGCTGCACTGGGCTGCTATCTAGTCGATGGACTACAGTTATTAGTTTGTACAATTTACTTACCCCCACCCGTTGCAGACCAATGCATTACTAATTTTTCTGCTTAGCTCCTGACCTCTATCAAGTGCAATAAGAAAGTAATAATTCTCGGAGATTTCAACCTGCCCCTGCCAGCTACATCAAAGCTCCTCGATCAGTTAATTTCGGATCTGTCGAGTCTCAACATCTATTGCATCTGTGTCCCCCCCCCCTCTCGCGGAGAAGCCATATTACAGAGAATCTTTTCCAGCCATGGAAGTGTTGAAGCTGCAATCAGCTCTTTGAAACTTCTCTCATCTTGCTGAAAGAACGCTATAACCAACCAAACCAATCGAACTCGATTGAAAAGATCAGAAAAGCTGTATATGATCCAAAATACCTAAATTTTGAAACAGCAATGGACCTCTTTAGGCTTTACCCCTGGCGAACTCTTAGTGAAATCGATATAGAGGAAGCTGCGTTTTGGCTTCAGAAATGGTTATCTTTCATTGCTAAAGTGGCCATGTCAAGAGTTTGCGTCATCTGCCCACACTCGAAGCCGTGGTGGTCCAGCATCCTTATGCACCAGTTTAAAGAAAAACAACGACTACATGCCCAATTCAAGAGATCACCCACAGAAAGATCATACTCAGCGTACTCAATAGCCAGATACAGTTTTCAGAAATCCAAGAGGCAGGCTATCAACTCGTTCATGGAAAAGAGGATAGCTTGTGGACAGCGATCCTGGTCGTCCAATCACATCAGGTCAGTAGAATCGTTAGACCTGGCCGAATGGTGCAATCATGTTCGTCAAAACAGACAGTGCAGCCGCGGACTCCCCCTGGAACAGTGTCCACTACGACTTAACTAATCTCATGAACGTAACGATTGGTGAAGAGGAGCTAATTAAGGCCATCAATCCCCTGTCCAATAAGAAATCAATGGGAAGTGACTCTATTCCCACCTTTTGCCTTAAAGTTGCCTCCTACTTCATCAGCGATGAGCTGACGAAGGTGTTTAACAGAATTTTACAACAGGGAGTCGTCCCAAACGCTTGGCTAAATTATAGAGTCATCCCAATTCCAAAGATGCAGAATCCGACCTCTACTGCTGACTATAGGCCAAATTCTATCTCCTCCCCTTTTCTCAAATGCCTGGAGAAATGCATGTTTAAAGTGGTTGCCACTCAAATCCTTTCCCAGAGACCTCAGCATACACGTTACGCGCTCTCACAAAGATCGCCGATAACATGCATACAGGCCCTTAATTTAAAAACCCTTCAAGCCTGGGAGCAAGGATATGCTATGCATGCTGTTTTTCTTGATCTGAAAGCGGCCTTTGACTCAGTCCAAGTTAAGCCACTTATGTACCTCCTGGAGAACTACTGCTGTTTCACGGGTAATGTTTCGAAGCGCCTCAGAAATTTTCTGACCAAGAGGTGCCTTACCTTCCAGCAAGGGAATAACTGCATCACAAAACAGGTGGAAGTCGGTATACCCCAAGGTGGATCGTTGTCGGCACTGCTTTTTTCAGCGATATTTATTCCACTAATGAGTGAAATACCTGCGTTCATGGCCTACGCCGACGATATTGTTTGTTACCTCTCAAGCCCGACTAATACCTCACCAGACCAGGCAGCGGAATTATCGAATCCTGTCATCCTGAATAAATATCTCTCCTCTTTTTGTCAATACGCTACCTATTTTGGGCTTAAAATAAACCCTGAAACATCCAAATATATCATCTTCTCACCTAGAGCACAAGCAGACCTCAATCCAGCAGCCTCTCTGCGCCCTCCTTTGCGGGGCATGTTCTCGTCACCACTCATTCAGTAAAATTCCTAGGAGTGGTAATCACCGAAAACCTAACGTATAAGGAACAAATCCAGCAACTGCGTTCAAGAGCATTACGGGCTTTCTGGGGTATGAAACTTGATCTCTGTAGAGCGAACAACAAGGAAACAGTCAGAAAATTTCTCCTCTACTATTTTAGTTCTGTCATCAGTTATGGTATTGAAGTTTGGTCCGCTGCTCCTATGTCCAGTCTGAAGACGCTCTGGGGTCTGGAATTCTGGGTCCTAAAGTGGGCCAACAATTGGGCTCACCTACCCTACACAACATCAAAATCACAGCTCTGCATAAGTCTGAGATACACCCCGGCCCAGCACCTGGCATATGCGAGGAAGCTCACAATGGCGTTAATCTGTGGTCCGCCGCTCTCGACTTCGTTAATATCTGGGAAATCGTAGGTTGGAAAATCCCTGGTAGAGCCCTCAGAAACCGTCCAGTGCTCTGTTCTAACCTGCAGAAGCTCTCGACCTTCAAGCGGCACTTTCCGAACAGCATCATCGGCACGCTGAACTCGGCAAACATTGATTTGGATGTGTGGTCCAGAGATTCTGTCTACAGAAGAGAAAAACGCAAATCCATGGTCAAGTGCATTCATCATTCCTGCAATTGTCAGCGGAATAACTCCCAGTGAAAATATAGGCTAAGAAGAATATTTCTAAATACCGTAAATATGGCAGCATTTTCTATGGATTATCTTAGCATTATCCATTTAAAGCAATATACGAAAAACCTTGTGGTTTTTAAGTTTTGGTTTTTATATATTTGAGATTCTGTTCTGCGTCCTCTCTATAATAAAAACTAAAATTATATCATCCTAATATAATTGAATCTGCAAATATATTTTAAATTCAAGAGATTGTTTAGCGACTTTACGATTTTTTGACTGTCAACACCGGTTTCGCCCTACTGCTTTATTCAAATTTCATTATCGTTAAGACAACTAAAAGTTATAAGAATTTTGAATTCCTTACAATAGAAATCAACCCGGGACAGCGTTCTATTCACTTAAATAATAATGAGGGCTGTTCCTGTGAGCTGACGTTTCATTTTATATTTCTTAACTACCTTGCATTTTTAAGAAGATGACTTCATCTCAGGTGAATTCTTTCCATTTTGCGACCGCGTTATGGGCAGCAAACATTCGCGGAGTAATGACTCTAAAGTGAAGGAAACAGAATGAAATTTGAAGCTGAAAGAAAACGCTGTCGCTTTGAAATGTATTTAGAAACTTTCCTTATTTTATAAAGTAAAATAGAAAGCGTTGCCAGAAAAACAAATAAATATTGTAAAAAAGTTTCCAGAATATAGTTTTTCATTACGGGGAGGGCACTTTAGAGTAAATCCAAAATTTTACTATAAATAATAATATATTATAATCATTTGTTAAGATGCACGAAACATTTCTGTTCATAAAAACATATTTATTTATTTAAATTAAATAAAAATATACATACTGATTTGGAAATTAATTTGATTATTAAAATTAAATCGTTTAAAGTTACTATATTTGCCGAAAGGAATTTTTATGAGTCTTTTTCACAACGTGACTAAGTTAGTTTGTCTCAGGAGACGATAGCGTGGTTTTTTCTCCAGAAAACTCTGATTTTTCGTCCAACAAACAGAACTCAAGTGTTTGGCGCTTAACACGCTATTGGAATAAAATGGAGTGAATGGGAATAAATGTGCAACGCATTCCCCTTAAAGATTCCGAATTGAAGAGTAAACCCTTGCCATACCCGATACATAAACGTTTCAAAGAATCTGATGAAGGCATTCGAAGTTTCTCTCCGTTAGTCTTCTAGTGATGACCTCCGATCTGTTGAAACAGTGCCCATCAAAACGTAGTGCTGTGATGTATATAAATTGATCGAATGAAACAGAAAGCACAGTAATTATTTTCCACTTTGTTTTAGCCATTGTCTTGATAATCAACACTTGAAATCGTTGTTCAGGGAAATTTCTGATGCCTTATAATAATAGACTTAAGATACGCTGAATTATATCTACTTGATAATGTATTTCGAAAAGAAATCATTGATGGATTACGAGTAAAATCCTTTAAATACCTCTAATTAATAGTAAATCACAAATAACTTTTTTGCAGTTTAAAAAGTTTTAAAATAGCAAAAATCGCGAAGTAATTGGCTTCATTTCAATATGGAAATAATAGCGCAGTACTTGGTGAAGCACTGACTTACGTGTATGGTTGTTACGTTGTGGGGCGTGGTTCACATTTACAAATATTTATAACTTTTAATTGAAGCGCTACATTTTACATACGAGTACGTAGTATGGAATTAAAAGTAATTTATTACAGATACGCGCTCCAGGCATTGGGCCAACTGTTACCGGAAAGAAAATACACTTAACTGTACGCTGAAAATCTGCTTCGTCAATGTGAGCAGTCCCAGTCAAATGTAGAAAAGAAAGCGGAGACTTCATCCGATAAAAACAAGAGATCACCAGAACACTGGTGAATTGGTACCTGCCTTCTTACCTCTTTGTCAGGGGATTAGTGTCAAAGGAATGTGGTCTTGCGACTAGTAAGGCCACATCCCTTTGACACGAGACCCAGTATTCCAACGCAACCGATTATGAAATGGAAAAAAAAAAAAAATGAAAATCTTTTCAGTATGAATATAATAGTCTAGTGTATTTTTAACTTTAATTTTAAATGTGCAGCCCGTTTTTGAATTCGCAAATGCTTTATATTTTAGGTTTTGGTCTATCTGTTCGTATTGAATTACTGATTGAGAAGTTCTGGAGTAAGGAGTTTCGCGCAGTGGCAGTTTCTAGAGTATTTTAACCCTAAGGTATTCCTTGAGCAGCATGATACGTAGGTAAACTGTGTTGTACGAAGATAATAAAGCACTCGAAACCTACTTTGGTACTGTTATGTTTTTTTTTCCGAATTGGAAATACGTACATAATGGAGTTAAACGTTTCGTGGTATTTTCTTGCCACTTCTTTGGCGACATCTGTCTTTGCATATCATCGTCACAAACGATCACTTGTTACAAGTTCTTGTGATTACACAACTAAGTCTAACAGACGGTCGCTTACACCCACCCCTATTAAATAAAGCTTACGAACTGTATTTTAGCTGAAAATTAGGTGATCAGGACAAGCAGTGTCCTTATCACCAAATTACAAATTCTCTCTGTTGTTCAGATCGATTAATTTTGGGACACAAGAGGTTGACTTATTAGGAGATTTAAATCCTTGCAAAATCATTTGACTATTGCCAAGTAAGAAGATACAGGGCCACTGTTTAGGAGAAAGTTAGAAAGATCTTATAATCTGTGTTATTATTTCTATATTTAATACACTCTTTTATTTATGGTTTTAAAGATGGGAGGCAGCCAAGCTAAATTTCATTTATGTGAACGTGGAGAATTATCAAAAAACGCCGAGTTTACATTAACATTGTAGCCTGTCTAGGTATAAATAAGCTAATGGCGTTTTATTACACAAACTGTATTGTTATTTTTTTTAAATAATTTTAATTATTTTCTGAACGTTCTAACGCCATCTAACGGAAGCGGAGAGAGTTTAAAATATAATATTTTTGACATATTGTATGATTTCTTTACATTCGGCTTGAACAGATGAGTGATTTACGGTTTTCTGTGTGCCCACGACTTATTCCAATAATTCATTTACTGCTTAATAATCAGGAATAATAAATAAAAGTTAGTTCTAATAAACATGAACGTTTTAAGCTCGAGAACTGTTGCGTGAAACCCGTTTACAACTAATTGACTCGACTTAAGCTTTCAACAAAATTTAAAGGAAGATTTCCTAAATTTTATTAATTGATTACCACACGATAAAAATGAAGGTAGCAGTTTGTGAAATTAATTCCCAAGTACGTATAATCTATTTTTAGACTGTAAATATCACACATACGTAAAATAAATATAGAAGCAAATTAGAGGAAATCAGAAACTGATTTTGGAACTGGCATTTTTTAAACTTCCTATTTTTGTAACTTTTGCAAATTTATGCCTTGTAAACACAAATTCCTTTGAGATTACCGTGCCCTTATTTAATTTTGCAACAGTATTAAATAAGTATTCAATCGTGAATGCCTTAATTGCAATAAAAATAGGTAAATTCAGTGAATTCGTTCAGTATTATACTTGTCTTTCGAATCACGAGTGGCTGCTTTAAAGGAAGAAAAGACCATAAATAATTAAGCCTGATTTGTCCTTAATTTTTGCCCGCTGTAACTAAATTAAACTAATGCACGTGCAACGGCAAGTGCGTAATGACGAGCTTGAGTATTCAAATGATAAGAGCAATTAGATTTCGAGACCAGTGAATCCTCTTTAGATACAGACTAAAGGTCGCTTCATTATATCAGCCTGTTCTCATCCTGCTAAGGAGCGGAACACTTAATTTTTATTTATTAATAGTCAGTATATTTTGGAGAAATTTTTAAAAATGGCTGTAGGAAGAATTCTGAAACGAGAACTGTGCATTGGGATCGCTCTATTATTTTTTTTTTCTAAGAGCGAAAAAATGTAGGATTTGTAACATGGAAGTGTAATTTAATGAAGGAAACCGTGTATGTCACCCGACATATAAGGAACCTTGTTCTTGTATTAGGATTTTAGGAGCATCGGCGATTAAGGCCATATTGCTCCATGTATATTGTCTGTCAAAAAATGCTTGTGTTCGATTTTCTGTTTGCTGGACAAAAAACCCCAGTTTCCGGGAGAAAAACCACGCTATCCTCATCTGAGACCGACTAACCCAGCCACGTTGTGAAAAAGATCCAAATAAGAATTCCTCACGTCATTGATGTCACTCAAACTCAGGTCTTTTCCCACCCACTGTTGGGGAGGGCTATTCTACTAATTGTGCTATCCAGGAGGGGAAACGGAACCTACATTTAATAGACGTCACATCATACCCAAATGTTTTTCTTGTTGTGCTTTCAAGTTTTGCAGATGGAACTGAATTAGTCGATCACGGAACAAAAAACTAGAATTCCACGTCTGGACAATTCATGCAATCAATATTTAGTACACTGGTGTGCAAATTTAAGGACCAGTCAGGCTTTCATCTGTAGCTTCTCATAGGAGTGGCCTGGATATGGCAAAAGCGTACCAAAGGAACCTTGTGAGGTACAGAAACGACGAAAGAAACAAAACCGACACAACAACGGAAACAAAACGGCACAGAGGGACTTTATTCAAAAATGGCAACACAGCACTGGCTGCGATGGTTCAGATGCATCACTGCCAAAGATGGAACAAAGGGAAGAGGTTGTCCTCAGTAGGAGATATGGCTACCCGTAATGTCGATGTAGGCTTTGCACCGCCTGTCCATACTTAGAACAACGTTGTTGATAAGTTCTTGCGGTAACATCGTCCATTCCTCTGTCAGCGCCATCTTCAGGTGGTGAACATTTTCTGGTGTGTGTGGACGTGCCGCTAGGCGTCTCCCCAGAGCGTCCCATATGTTTTCGATGGGATTTACATCGGTGGAACGGGCAGCCAATCCATACGAACAATGCCCTCACTTTTCAAAAGCATATCAACAGCTGCAGTACGATGGAATGTGGCGCTATCATCCGTAAACACGAACTAGGGGCCAATGGCACCTCGGAACAGACGCACATGGGGAAGGATTACCTCAATACAGTACTGGTTACAGTACTGCCTTCCAGTATCTGGAGTTGTGTACGTCCATCCAAGGTAACGCCTCCTCAGACGAGAGCACCTCGACCGCCATATCGATCCCTTTCAGTAATGTTTGCGGGTCGATACCGTGTGCCAACCTCTCGCCAGATTAGGTGACGTCCAGAATCGCTTCTGAGACTGAATCTACTCTCATCAGTAAAGAGTACCTTAAGTAAAGATTTTGAGGTTGTAACCTTTAGAAATAGCGTTGGTCCTTAAGTTTTGCACACCAGTGTATTTAATAACACAGTTGCCTTTCAGGATGAGCTGACACACCCCACTGGATGATAACATTCCTTGTACTAATGGACAACAGTCCTATGTATAGATGCCGAGGTGGGTCAAGAGTCTCTTTTCCCTACAGACATGTTCCTTTCCTGGACGAGTGTGGTTGGTATTTTACAGAGATGGCATGGATAATCTATCCACGACACGACACTATGTATGCATATTTAATATGAAGTCGAATGTTCAAAGATTGGCTTTGAATACATAATTCTTCCCTCGGTAAAATACTGACGATGCCCCTGATCGTTTATCTAATTGGATACATTTAATCTTCCACTTCAGGAGGTGGGACAACAATTCAGCCATAGTTTCTGCATCATTCATGCGAACTCCACTCGGTTCAGACACTGCAAAGTACCATAAATATTGTTTATAATTACTTCCAATATATTTAAACCACTGGATGTAATTCATTCTTATAATTTTGAGTCTATCGCGAATACTCCAACGCATTTAATATTGCGAGCAGTTTAAAATCGATCTGAAAATGTCATCGTCAGTTTTACTGCTGGAGATTTTTCTTCTTGCCACAAATTTCTTAAACCTTTTATCTTTTCTTAAGCAAATAAATAACCTCGTAATCCAGCTAAGCTCGCTGAGAGAAAGAAAAAGAGGAGCCATTTTTTAATGGTCTATACGTCGCTCTTTTTAGCAGAATTTTCTCAAAAACAACAAGAAAAAGAACCCCCACTCGTAAATCACTGTGGAGGAAATATGTTTAAACACACTCCTAGACCTTGTCATTATTTATTTCGTAGACTCTACTGTGAATTGTATTACGTTCAGCGCTAGAATTATGGCGTGTGTGACACATCATAATTACGCGTTCTTCTTCAGTTCCAAAATGCAGAGTTTTCGAAATTGTCCTTTGGTTGTTTCTTTTTCGATTATCTTTCTTGCAACTTCTTTATAGTAATATTTTTGCTACTTCAGCCTTTCTCTCAATGGATTCAATGCAAAGACAAAATTAGCTGCTTTTATTCACTAATTAAACTTTTTTTTTTTCAGAAAAAAAGTTAAAACTTCAAGTCTGAATACTAAACTAAAAACAGTGAATAGTTCATTGAGTTTTTGCATTCATCAAATGTAATTGAAGTATCGGTGCATTGCATCCTTGGAGTCACAATGTGTGTGTAAAAGATTATCGATTCCCTTGGGCGAATTTGAGAATTCTATTGATCTGTGGCTTTTATTGACATTATGAGATGGCTAGTCACATTGGGCGAGGGTTGCATGTTTTTTCTTACCATAAATTCTTGTTTTTCATCCCTGAAACAGGTGAACCACCTGTGGGATACATGCAATTTACAGACACGATATAATGACGCTTCGCATCCTGAGGTACGTCGATGCAAACCCTAAACATTGCTTTGTCTCATCACTGGCTATTGTTTTGGATGTTGAATGCCTTGGCATTCAACATCCAAAGCAGTAGAGCAATGAGGCTTTACTATGTTTTGTTTACAATTTGAGAGTATTTTTGGCCTTCCTTTTTTCGGGACCACAAAGGTACTATTTGGGAGATAACTCGGCCATAATGTGCAAAAGTCCATAAAAGTTCCCCAGGCCTTTCCACAGTTACAACCACTGATCATCTGGGGTTATAACTGTGGCTGTTGTTTCCCGCTGAGTCTATGACAATTAATTTTGAACAATTTCTTGTTGAATTTCATTAGTACAGAAGTATTTCTTGTTTTCTGAAACCACAATGGATGTACCTGAAATAATCATGCATCCCAATTAAAATAGTATAAATGAAAATAAACACAATAAATTGTTAAGTGTTATCACAGAATTCTTTGCACACGATGTTAGGAGGGCTCTTTGTAGGAAACGATCTTTCTTGATCAATACGACTCCAAGAAGTTAATTTCTTTTCGTTGACTTAACTCAAGAAATTTTCAATTCGAATTGCTTCCAGAGTGAATTAATTTTTTTCTCAATTGTTGTTAATTAAAGAAGTTTATATTAATTGCTAATTTTGCAACAGACAGCAGGATCATTAGACGACCGCAAGATTTCTTAGAAACGGAATCTCCTTACTTTTTCCAGAGAAGTTCGTTCTGTAACGCTAGCGTCTTGCCGTCAATGTCTGCCAATAAAAGTGCCCCATAAACCGTAGACCCGAAATAGTCGTATCGTTTATGTCGGCCAGTTAGTGAAAATAAAGCGGGCTTATCTTTTCTTTATCATTCTTCTTAGTATTAATGCATGTATTAAGGAAACAGAAAACGCTCGACTCACGTTTCTTAAACATCAACACATTCCAGGAATCCGTGTAGGAGCAGGAACAGCACGTGATCCACTTGTACACAGAATTCCAAGTGTATCAATTGAATACTTCTGCGTCTTCCCCATCTTACCACCTAATTCCATCAGTGCCCATGTACGTCCATTACGCTTTCAACTACCTCGATAACAATCGCTAACCTCCATTAATGGCCCTGCGAGATCTTCCGAAACCCTCTCTTGTCTTTCCGGATATCATTAAAAATTTATGACCTTTGAAGATCTCGGTGAATCCACAAACGCTTCGAAAATCGCATCGGGCTAGAGAAAGAAGATAAAGGTTGATGGCCGCCATAAATTCTGTTTCTATAACTGCCAGCTGATCCTTCCTCCGTCCAGATGAACTGCCGAACAGAGAAGGCGAGGGTTATCCTGGCTGTCGCATTATGTTCCCGACGCGAGATTTTATCCTCGAAATTTCGAACCTCCCTCTGATAAAAATGTCAAAAAGAGTTCTCGTGTATGCTGGAGAGCAGTTTTTCTTTTATTGTCGGATTTCTTTCAGTAAGAAAATGAAGAAAGATCGAAGAAATATTTTTAAGTTAACTAGCAAGTATTTCCATAATAATTCTTCACTGCAGCCTAACTGATTGCTAGTGCATTCCTCAGCACGAAATAAGCCGGTTTCGTCTCATACATATCCACTCCTGTAGATAACATTGCAGAATTTTATTCCAGCTACTGCATCCCATCAACCGTTTGTCTCACCGCTGGGTTTTCCTTCAACACCTGCCACTGGTAGACTTTATACCAATGTCTGAAACTCTTTCTTTTAAAAATTTCGATTTTAACTTTATAACACCAATTCCCCCACTTTAGAATTATTTGTCATAACCATACATTTAAAAAGAAGCTGGAATTAGATACGATAAGATGGACTTATTATTGCCCTTATATCGCTTAAAAAATTCTACAATACAATGAAGGGTTTGGTATTGTTATTTATAAACTGATGAATTCTACGCCTTTATTGCTATTTATATAATTTTTGCCTCTTTTTTACCCAGAAATTTGTTCAAATTTTATCCCATTTCGCTGTCAGTTCAAGTTCTGTTTTGTGCACGGTTAATCTCTCGATTTCTTTGGCTTCCATCAGAGGTTCATATTTTCACGATCAATAAAAGCGATGAAGATTTTTAGTGCTTCCCGCTGCCTGTACATTGTAGTAGGAGGCTGGCCTCCTTGGGAAACATAACTCGGTTTGCTTCTTCCCTCGTGGTGGATCGCGCTACGTTATGGGCGGTCACGGCGCTCGTGACACTCCACCGAAACTGGCGAAGTGGTTTTATAGTCGTCTCTCCCGGAGATATTCGTTAAGGTCGAACGCGTGCTGTGGCACCGGTTTAGTGGTTTCTTTAAGGAGACAGTGACCGTTAATGCCCTGCGCACAGCAGGTACTGCCCCGGTCCCAGACGTTTGAATAATCTGAATTTCTATTTCTTGACAGCGGAATATATCTCAGCGCCTTCTGGTGTCGTAATGATAAACGAGGGTGTTCGGTCCGTTGCTGGAAGGAGAAATTCTTTATCGAGTTGCGTAAACGAAGAATGGTTTGGTAAAAAAGAAAAGAGGAATAAAATTCAACACGAAGCGTTGGTTGAGCATATTGATGCGTCGTCTCAACTATGGAGGGCTCTTCGCTTCATGGTTGCTTTCCTTTGGTTGAGTTACTGTTCAGCTTGTAGATAAAAGCAACAAACTCTCTCTCTCTCTCTCTCTCTCTCTTTCTTTCTTAGAAGAAATATTTACAGCCTTTTAAATATGTAACCCCTCTACGAAAGCCAGATGTCCAAATAGAGGGAAAATCTCTAAGATACCCAATTTTTATATCTGCGGAAGGCCTGTAGAAATTACCGAAAGGTCTCGACAGAAGCACGCGAGGAACGTGGGACGCATCGGTAATTACTAATTACAGCCACTAAGGGATTAATTTTGTCCCGTGCGAAGATCTATTGAGAATCTATTATCTTCAATTGATATTGTAACAAACTCTGCAAGTTCTTACCAAACTATCGCCTCGCAGATTTAAGACGTGATCGTAATGGCTGAGGAGGACCATTATGTGTTGACGTCTCATTAAGGGAGTTCATTCCAACTTCTCCGCGGGCATTTCCTTTTAAGAGCTGCTGTAATCCGAGAGAAAACTGAAACAGTTGGACGAAGAAGAAACCGAGCCACTTCTCTAAGGGAGTGGATCTAATGAACGAGCCTACCATTCTCCCGGAGGCCGACTCACGGACAATAGCGATGCCACAATTAGTTGTAATCTCTACCATCACGTGCTTATTCCTCGCTAACAATAGCTGGGGGCTCTGTTAGAATGTGGAAAATGAACCTCTCTGGTCTGTACCATTTCTTTTTTTTTCTTTTCTTCTTTCCTTTTTTTTTAAGCATTTGTTACGTACCCCGTAGTTAGCTTCGCCTAACCCGGCACAGCTGCTGTTCCATTTTCAGAGACGAGAACTAATTTTTCGGGAACCTAATGGTTTCTAAGTGCGTGGCCACAATTAAGGGCTGTTACAGTTGCCCGAGCATTCGTTTGCTGAAGGCCTTCTTAGAGAAAATGTGAAAATTGGATGGTGATTACATTTTGGATTCTCTAAGTGGTTTCGCTGTTAAAGTGAAGAGAGTCACTGTCATTACAGACGAATCACTGTATTTCTGCCGCGTAGTAGCCGGTCCTTTCAAGTTTTCTGTTAGAAATCCGAGCTACAGTTGCCAAATTAGACCGAGAGAGAGAGCAATGTTAATCTAAACGACTTTTGAATTCATTTGGAGCGAGTTTAATATTTCTCTTGTTCAGGAACACACTACTGCTTCTCAGTTCAACGACTGTTTCTTTAAAAGTCTTGAGTGTAACTGTCATTCGAGTTTAAAATGCAGAAATGTTTTCCTCACTGGTACGAAGTCGTCACATATCAGAATTCGCCATTCATTTGAATGAAGTCAACCGATGAATGCAAATAGCAATGAATTGGACTCTGACACCTTTTAAAATGAAACTCCACTCCATTCAATTCAACGAATGAAGGCGGATATTAATAAACGCCGTTGCGTCCACCCCTATGAGCAATTGAAAAAAGAAAGAATGTTCCAACAGAGAACTGAATTGCAGATTACAGATGGTAGATGAATAAACTCAATTATTGTTTATTCATCTGCTATCTTAGGTATACGCGCAAATTGTTTTAAAAACTTCTTAATTTTACTTTTTTTATAACATAGGTAGTTGTGAATATTTACTAAGTGATTGATTGACAAAATTCTTATAAAAAATGAAATTAAGACCAATAAGGAATTAATAAATGTGATATTATTAATTTTAAGTGATATTTTGCTAAATATTGGTCATAATTAGCTCTGTGGTAGTTACCAAGTCTATTCTGTTTAATTAAATGTTTGATCATTTTAATCTGATTTTTTTATAATTTAACGATTACGTATCCCTAGTTAAATTATAAAATTTAACTTGGAACACTTATATGCCGTAGTATAGGGTAACTATAATAATCAAACAGTCTAACCAAATACACTGCCGCAAATATAAATTGGACCACCTGTTGATAAGACGATATTTGAAGGTTCACCTTCAAATATCGTCTTATCAAAAGATGGTACGTTTCATTTGTGCCTGCCTCTTTGTTGTGGCTAAAGTAAAGTGTGTTTAGGGTCAAACGGCACCAGGGGTTTCCCCCATCTCCGCGTAGTTTACATTGTGGTGTGATACAGTTCACTGTAAAGGCCAGAGATTTAAAAGTTATGAATCTTGAGGTGTGTGATGTCGTGTACTTTGTTGGGGCTAGTGGGAGGGACAAATCGCTGGCAAAACTCTCACTCCAGGGTTTTATAAATCAAATTCTCTGTGAAAGTCACATCTAGTTGACTGAGCCATCCTCCAAGAGTCCTGCAACTGAACTCTATTGTCGATGAGTCGGTGCATTGTTATCCTCTTGAATTCCATCCTTACCAGAGTAAAAGTTGTGGGTTAGGGCACAAAATATTTCGCTATCAAAAATACTGCGAGATTGCCTCTCTTTGCTCTCAGCTCTTTACAAGAGTCCAGTCCACTTCCAAACTGATCTCAACATCAATTTACCATTATGACTTGGTCCCCTAATTTTGTTAATGTAAATATTTTCTGTGCTGCCATGATTTCTGGTCGAAGTTGATACATACTTTATATTCTTGATTTGTTTTTCTCTCCTTGATTGGCAAGGTTTCCTCCAGTTGAGGGATTTATCAGCATAAAAGAACGATTGTGGTCACCGAAGAATGCTTTGTAGTAAGGTGTCCTGAAAGCACCCAGGAGAAACGGCAGTATCGATTCTACTTTTCTCATTAGTTAAGTTTCGCCATCACCGCGCACTCCGTGTTAGAGACACAAAGGTGAAGAGAAAGGGACTTGTTTACGATCTGCTGTTACTACGAAGCTGCAGGATCGTTATTCTGTGGCCGTCCGTAGCCGCGATAGCTAACTCAACCAATTTCCAGGACATAACTTTAATAAAGTGTTGGACTCTCCTCGCTGGAAGCCACTTCGGCTGCAGATCTCTCGATGCGCTTGTTTAATGGGTTTGTAATAGTGGCGGAGGTTGGCCGACTGTCGCTGTATTTTGTGAATTGTGCACAGGGTACACAGATTACTGTGTTCCGACTGAGAATGGCAAAAGGCGCCGCTCACTATAAAACGGCGCTGTCTGATATGTGGACAGAGCGATAGAAGATAAATGGAGGAGGCCTTCTTGATAACACCTTTAACTCTGTCAGATCACGTGATTTGACATTACAAACTGCTACTGTATACTTCCTTTAGCTTGCTGACCGCGCACTGGGAAACCTGCAGTTCATCACTCTGCTCGTGTTGTACATGGTATAATGCTCTGTGATGCAGAACTCTCCAAGCAAATCGTGTAAACTCTCATCAGAATTGCGTTGGAGATAGAGAAATAAATATTCATTTATTGTCAAGTACGAGTAATTACATGGAGAATCCCTTTGCGTCTTTATTATAAATTGGAGGGCACATTTTGACCATAAAGTCCTTGCGTCTTAAATTTTCGGTATTTCTAAAACCATTCCTGCAAGCGAATCCAAATCTAATGGCATGGCTTATATCGATAATTTAAAATTAATTATTAATTCAAAAGCCATTTATGATATTCATAAAATAAGCCACGATGAAAATATAAAAATGAATAATGAATCTCATTATCGATGCTAATTAATCAGATAACCTAATTCATTCCTTAAGAAACAAGAAAATAACATAAAAATTAATATTTCAGATGTTTCAAATATCTATCTATTCCCACAAAGACTTAGTAATAGTTTAACAAAAATCTTTCTTTTAATTCCCATGATTTGCATATTTCCCAAAAGAATTAAAAATTCAAAATGGTTGATGAACCAAGGAACAGCAGCGATCCAGGACTTAAAAAGAAGCCATAAATCTTGTTCTAAGGTGATGGATCTTTCCTGTATTATCATATGCTATCCGAAAACTGATCTGGAGCCCGCAAAAAAGCACCTAAAGTAGTGCGTTCTGAGATGACTTAATAGCAAGTTTGGTCCCCCCCATACAGGAAACAGCTTTATAGCATCTTAAGAAGCCTCTTAAACAGCTCATTAACAAGTCAGGAGCCACGCCCCTCGCCAAATTAACTTCTGCAAGAGATTCAACAAGTGCACCGACACAATAGCAATAACTCCCAACAGAGAAAACTGAAGAAAACACTAATTCAGCACTAACGTTCCCAGATTGAAGAATACGAACAGGATGTTTCCGAATGCAACCCCCCATCTCATTAACCTTCGCAACATTCGCTGCCAACGATTTATCACTTCTCGATTATTTAGGAATCAAATCTCTAATCAGACGAAAAGCAGCCCAAACAGCAGACGTTATTTTGGCAATATCTTCAACCTGCTTTCAGCCAAGTGGCTAGCAACTCAACATACAATGTAATGTATACGGTAGCTCTGTTATTGTATTGTTTAGTTGTCATAAGCTTTCCCTTACCATTCCTAACTACACTCCCCTCCCACCCGGATCGTGGAATCACTTTCCTGGAGTGCAACCTCTTTTTATGGCTCATTTTCCGGTTCGAAATAGCCATCGCCAGAGTTAGATTATATTCACATTGCCAGGCTTCGATCCAAAATACTAGAGGCTCCAGTGTTTCCATACAAAAACCGTGCTCCTTAGGAAAATACTCCCCACATCACTGCAATGAGTGCTTTCTCCACTGAAATCCAAATCATCTGCTACCATAACCCTGCTTTGGTAATGTCTTATTCTTTTTTTAGGCTAATATAAACTTTCTCTGTGTTCATAAATTTTTAACAATTTCTCTTGCCCCTTATGATCGACTTCTGGCTCATTTCCAGTCACACATTGGCACAAACTCAGGCAATGTGTGGCCAAAAATGTTTTTTGGCCTTAAGCCATTTTCAGTGAATTCTCGATGGTGTTGTGCATGAATATGCTATCATACATTGCGATGTTTCTTTCCCTTCTGTAGACCGCAGCTATCATTACATCTTCAAATTCCAGAAGATATCGTTGTTGTTAGACTACTCAGATACTCTGCAGCTTTCCTTTGGTCCTATTTCTATGCAACAAACGGGAAAAATCAGTCCAACACCACTGTCGCTATGCAGGTTTTGTGTTCATGCACTTTTGGAATGCCATGGGAAAAGTAAGATTTCTGGTAATCCCATCTGTAATATCCACGGGCTGACTGGTGACTGTCACAGGTTTTATAATCCCACTCGGAAAGAGTCAGCAAAGTTTTCGTGAGCAGTATATGACAGCTGGAGTGACATACTTCGCCTCGTAATCGCCTTTTAATTGATAATCTTAGATGCCTGCCCCGGGGCACTACTTTTGGAAGAGAAAGGTCGCACCAAATCGTAAGCGATTTAAAAATAAAAATTAATTCTGTTATGCTCCAACACGGCCATTTAGGATAAATGTTCAATTGTACTGTTAACGTTGAGGTATTTTTGTTATCTTTTATTTCATTTCTTATTGGACATTGAATAAACGAGAACAAAAGTAAATCTCCATGAAACCTTGATCCTGAAGTTTTGACTGGTTTATCTTCCAAAAGTAGCTCCAATTTTCTGATTAGTTTATTAGGTTTATGATATCTCCAAGATATTCCATAAACCTGATAAACCAGTGTGACGTTAAGAAAGCCATACTAGAATAGAGTTACAGAGATTAAAAAAAACATGGCTACCAGTTGAACTAGAAACGTAGTCTGTCACACATAAGTCTATGCTTTGACTTACACTGAGTGATCACTGAATTATGACCACCCCTATGAAGACTGAATGCGACCCGTTGACCACGTGAGGTACGAGAGTGCAGAGTTAGTCGACCTACGTAGCATAGGTAAGGTGTCAGTGGTTCTGTAGGCAGTAAAATTCCGAGCGTGATTGGTAAAAGGAAGGATTTATCGGACTTTGATAAAGACAGATTGTGGGAGCTCGACGAGCTGGTGCTTCGATTTCCCAAACGGATAAACTCGTGGGGTGTTCGAGAGCCGTCGTTGTTAAAGTGTACCAAGACTGGTGTCAAAATGGTCAAACAACGATCCAATGGCAAAACTACAAAGGTGAGCGAAAGGTTGATGTTAGAGTTCAGCGCCGGGTGTGATGACGCGAACAGGCGCAGCACTGTTGAAGAGTTGACTACCCAGTACAACATGAGCCAACCCGGAACAATATCTAGCATGACCATGCGTCGCACGCTCGCACGTATGGGCTATACCAGCAGACGACCCCTACGGCATCCTCTCCTAACCAAGGTTAGGAGAGGATGCATAAAAGACTCGCCTGGTGCAAATAACATGCAAGTTGGACGTTAGAAGACTGGAAGAAGGTGTGCTTGTCGAATAAGTCACGTTATTTACTCCACACCGTGGATGGTCATGTATGGATTTGGCGTCAACAACATGAGGCTCTTGATCCATCATGCATGGTATCAAAAGTGCAGTTCGGTGGAGGCAGTTGTGTGGTGTCGGGCATGTTTCACTGGCATGAACGTGGACCCCTGGGGCATGTGGAACAAAGTATCAGTGTGGTTTCTGCTATCGTCAACTGCTTGCTGACTGTGTACACCCCGCTATGTTACACTTTTTCCCGAATGGCGATGGTGTCTTCCAAGATGACAATGCGCCGAGCCATCGGACACTTGTTGTAGGAATGGTTTGAGGAACACAGTTCTGACTTCCAGCATATCGATTGGTATCCGAACTCCATCGATATCAATACCATAGGGCACTTGTGGGACACAATGGAAAGGCATATGAGGCGTTCTGGATACACCACTCACCTCCATACTTGCATTGCTGACCGCATTACACGCAGCTTGTTTGGCCATACCTCCCGAACGCTTCCGACATCTTGTTGAATCAATGCCACTTCGGATAGCTGCTGTACTGAGGGCAAAAGGATGACCTACGGCGTATATTAGGTAGGTGGTCATAATTCAGTGATCACTCAGTGTACTTTGCTGTTATACGTTATTACAGAGCCACTAGGAATAGCTGTTGAATTGGTAAACATTTTTTATTGTAATTTTTCCTTAAATACTTTTAAACGGACCCAATATCCATATAATACGTCTTCCTTATAAAACTAAATGTTAAAGATATTTAGATTTATATAAGCGTTTAAGTACCAACAATGTCAATGATTGTTTCTTCTACAGTCAACCAGACCAACATCTAATGTAATTGACCTAAAAGTTCCACTTACGAAATATATGTGTAACCTAAAATTTGCATGTGACTTCTGATTAAAGAGGCCAATATAGAAAAACGGAACGAAAACCATTTGAGATGCATTTCCTCTTTGTTTGGACAGCAGACACCCAGTCATACAGCGAGGAATTGAGTCCACTGTTTCACGAAAGCATTTCACACTTATTTTCATCAATGTTTGCTGCACCGCTATCCATAATTCCATCGCATTCCTGGGTGGAGGATCCAAAGCTCGAACGAACCTTTCCACAGCATCCAAAAGATGCTTCACAGGGTTCATGCCCACTGAAGGGGAGGCCATTCCATGGTGGTAAAATCTCTGGAATGCTCTTCGAACCATGTTCTAGTCACCACGGCTCTGTGAGGAAGCGCAATGTCCTGCTGGAAGAGTCCATTGTCCTGTGGGTGCACGATAACCATGAAAGGATGCAGATGGTCTGCAAGGATGAACCCGTAACCTGGACCGTTGAGAGATGCGTCTAGGAGTACCAGAGAATCCAACGTGTGCCAGTTGAACACACCCCAGACCATTACTGACCGTCCACCTGACTGAGCAGTTTCTTGTTAACATGACGGGTACATAGGTTCGTTCGGTTTCCGCCACATAAAATAAGTGGAAACGGGACTCATCGGACCAGGAGACCCGTCTCCAATCATCCACTTTTTGTGCAATTTCTGTACCACCTTCTGCGTCGCGCAACCACTATCATCCCTGTTTCAAAGTCGGTTAACTCACGACGTTTATCCGTGCTGAATCGAATTACCATGTACGTGTATGCAGTAATGCAGTGTACCTATATACCTGCCAACCGGTGAGTTTGTTCACTAGCGAGAGGGGTGGCAACATCGTGTTGCCCAGGGACCAGGTATTTCATGAATTCTATCATTTCTGTGTATATGTGACATAGATATATTTCCGTCTTCTTCAATTAGCATCGGAAAAAAATGTTATAAATGCGAAACCCTAGTGGATATGGTTACTAATAGCCAGTGATGGTGCATGTGTAAAGAAAATGATCTGTCTAATTCATAGAAGATTGGATACAGGAAAAACATCTAAAGATATACATTTGAATGCAACCGTGTCATTAATAATGCCCAAGTTTTTCAAATTACGCACGATACAATTAGACAAAGTTCTTTCTTCTTTCGTGGCTGATTTCTTCAGGACTTTATTTGAATTATTTCAAGCAGGAAGGCCATTTGAGAGGCGAAGGTGAGATTTTATGGCTCATATTTTCGTCGACATTCAGGTAATTTATGTGCGGGTGGGATGAAACTCACTGTTCTCGGTTATAAAATTGCTTTCTTTCTGCTTGAACTGCTGTTATACTATTTGCAGAGTGGGTTTAGCTGACTGGTGTCTGCAATGGGAACGCATAAAGAACAGCAATTTCGTACAGCTGTATCACCATTTTTCGATTACAATGTTGATTGTATGTGGTTTTAATAAACCGTGAAAGGCCCTTGCAACACGTGCCATATATACGTACACGGAATCCATTTGCGCCAGACGAGGAAATGGAAAATAAATTGCCTGCGTGAAAAAACATCGTTCTGGTGACACAAGTGTGCGCGAGACTGTGATCATGTGACCACTTATCGGGGCAACGCTGGTGCTTGGAGCGCCCAGAGGTGTTCCATTCACTTGTCTTTTACAACTGCCGCGGTGGGTATTTCTACAGAGGAATTAAAATATTTTAAAGCTTATTTTCAGAAATTTATGGGTACGAGGATGCCTCCAGAGATATTTTAATTGATTGGACGATTTATTCGTAGTAATTGTCCACCTGATTAAGCCAAATCAAATTGCGTCATTGCCCCTAATAGTAGAATGGAACTTCTCGACTGGGGGCTCGATCAGAATCGTGCAATTTCTTTGGAGGCTTGCTAGTTCTGTTTTTCCATAATGAAATATTTTCTAATGATTTTCATCCTCACTTCAATAGAGCAGTCCACTTTCCAATTATTTTAATTGATGAGATACTAATTACTAGCTTCACTTGATTCTGGTATCTATCCACTGCATATTTCACAGTTAAAGGGAAATAGCATTCGCATCCGACCGTGAACCGATAGTTTTTTTTGTACCGGCTCCAACCCTTGACTTCAATATGTCAAGCGTTAAAAAAAACACAGCAGTAATCCTTCCAAAGTTCATGGACATCAATAAATGTCTAACCGCAGCAAAAAGTATACAATGGAATATACTCGAGCGGTGACAGGTTGATCTAGCAGGTGGAATAATAATTAGATGGCTAAATTCCATAGTCATTGGCTGTGGAAAAACAAATAACCATCACACCAAAGTCCATACCATAGTGGTCTGGAGATCTCAACTCCATCTCCGCTTGCAAGCTGGTTCTCCATAAACAATGAAAAAATACAGAGGACAGAGTGTGCTGAGAATAGAATCGTCTATTCATTGGCACGGACTCAGTTAAATAGGATAAAATAGTTGCAATTAAAATCTACACCAATGCCATTGTAAAAAGAGGGAAAAGGCCCTATACAAATCAGCCTGAAAACTTAGAAGTTTCATTTCCAACAATGTGTAGTTACTTTGTCGTCCTGGAGCTACACACAAACCTTATTAGCCCACAGCAAATAACTGTTGCAGCCAACTGCTTACAGCATACTCCACAGCAGGTCTTGATAGCATTCCAGACTTCGTTGTTAAGTGCTTCAGCCCATTTATTATTGATGTTCTATGACAATATTCAATGCAAATCCTTTCGCAGGAAACCTTCCCTGAAAAATGGAGTATTTATTCGATAAAATCCATTCCAAAGACCATTAACCCAACCATGCTTAAGCATTGCAGGCCTATCTCATCGGCATAAATCCTTTTAAAAGTTTTAGAAAAAGCAATCCTGCCAAAACACCTCTTGTCATCTCAACCACCACTATGTCACTATGCAATCTGCAAACGTTCCACTCACTGTGACAAACCTATTAGGTGTGACCAATAACACCCTTAAAGCCCCAAACAGCAAAAAAGAACTAGACCTCGAAGCAGCATATGACAGTATAAATATAAATGTTCTCAGCTTCAGAACTGTTTCCATATCAAAGGTAATATACTAGGCTTTTTAACTGATTGAATTGTGTTCCTTCAATATAACGACATATAACCTACACCAGAAGATTAAATTCTGTGGTGGCACAAGGACGTGTGTTGTCACGGTTATTATTTACAGCAGCGCTAATGTCATTTATCATGGGCAGACAAGATATACTGATGTATGTAGTGACATCAAACTATTTACTCTTTTTCCTCCCGGAGCCGACCCCGAAGTGATGACATCTATCAATAATAATAAGGTTGAGAAATTCGTAGACTACCTGAACAACTATGGACTGAGGCCAAACTCAAATACCAGTAAAGTGGCAATGACACTGTTTTCGCTAAAACGAAAATCAACCAAAAACCCACAGTCTCTCCGAGATGACCCATCCTCTTGGGTAGCACAAATGGTGGAATCGCCGTCCTCCCCACATCGCGTGGAAAATACCCGAGTTCGAGCCTGTCGATGACGTGAGGAATTTTTATGGGCCTTTTCACGTGACTGAGTTAGTTGGTCTCAGGTGAGGATAGCATGGTTTTTTCCTCCAGAAACTCGAGGTTTTCGTCCATCAAAATAGAAAATCGACGTCACGAAGCAGCGTGACCTTAGTCGCCGATGCTCCTAAAATCCAACAACAACAACCACCGAGATGACCCTATTCTAGTCATAAGCAGCCACGGGGACTTGAGGGTCATTTTCGACTCCAGATTTCGCATCCATAACCGCATAGAAGCTTTAATGAAGTAAAATGAGAAACCGCAGGTTTCCATGCAGCATCTTCTTTATGTTAATGACTTGCAAACCACAAAGAAGTATATTCAGAACTTAATCTACCCATTTTGTGTGTATGCAGCTGAACTTTGGGCGACTTCTGTCCCTCTACTAAAGAAAAAAAGTATACAGAAGACTACTGGCTCCTGAAGCAGATGATAACACACAAACATTATCTTCTGTCACAAATGCCAGCCACTCAAAATGGTTGTGCAATTAAAAACTACATCAATGTCGTTTTTACAGCAAGCATTTAGAATATGAGGATCACGAAACTGTTTACTGGGTGGACGCGAATTGATATGAATCGGATATTAGGTACAGGCGCAGAACAGTTATCCCCCCGTACTGGATGATATTGCTAGTAAGTCATAAACCCCACTCTGTAGATCCCTGTGAACTACTCTGAATATCAAAATTCCCTCCAATGCCTTATGTTTACTAAAGGCTCCACGTCAGGGGTCAGAAAATGTCGATCGCAAACCATATTTGGTTGATGGGGATGCACAGAAATGAAAATATAGAGTTAAAGTCAGACATTAACAGAAATCTCGCTGTATAAGAGAATGGTTAGGCTGCATCGTGAGTACTGAATATCGGAGGTTAGGCTGCATCGTGAGTACTGAATACCGGTCTGAAAGCCTCATTTAAGGAAGGATGCGGATCTTTTGGAAGGGATGCAGAGAGGAACATAAAGATTACTTATGGGCCCAAGGGATTCTGTTACCAAGGAAGACTTGAGTTCTGAAAATTGCAGCATCGGGTAACTGGACACCTACAAGGAGATCTGAATGAAATTTTTAATGCTTTAATTGGATTTATTAAACTAAACGCTGATGGAATTCTTACATAAATTAAAAAAGAATGGTTGCAGGACAGATGTGCGAAAATTTGCTTCAGCCAGAGAGTAATTGATGTTGGAGCAAATATCCATGCGATGTTGTGAAAGTGAATAGTTTGAATAAATTTAAGGAAGGATTAGGTACATTTTTTAAGAGGATGAACAGATAATGTGTTTTTTTTTTTGGCTTGCTTCTTTACATCATTTTGCATCACCTAATATTAACTTGGCCATTTATATGTGCTTTTTCCACTTTGTGAACAGAAGGCTATATAAAAATATTCCGTGTCCTGACGGGTTGGAGCCCAGGCGTTTCTGTTCTATTTGGAAGGATAATAATGATAACTCCACGGTGCAAATGCCAGGGGTTTTTCAGAAAGGCCACAGTCCAGAAAACGACTAGAGTCCGAAGTGATAATGCTGTGCTACGTTGTGCTCGTGGTCGACGAATCTCATCGAAATTAGGACGTTCTCCAGATGTAGTGTCCTGTGAGATCTTTGTATCCGAATCCAATCGGGAATGTCTGGAGTACTTTAGGAAAACTATTTGGAACAGTTTGACCTCTTAGCTTTTTTAGTCCATAACCACCGATTATAGATCCTTGACAGTTTGCACTAATGCACACATGTTTTGAAGCTGCTGTGTTCATGAAGATGATCCTACTGCGCGAATTCCAACAATTATGTCTCTCTCAAACTATCTGATACCTCTTGTTTTTATCCCCAAACACAAGTTCACTTTCTTACTTGTAACAAGTTTTAAAAAACCCAATTAGAAGTTCCACTTTGCAACCACTTCGTTATGAAATTCATTAAATCTTCAGTAATCCATCCTTTCTTTTTTCATTTTAAACAAACTACCCTACTAACAGTTTTCTCTTTATTTAAAGAAGAGATAAGCTTCCTATAATTCTTTGATGGGTTCTTTATTTGTAATTGCGATAGTGAGGCAATTCGTTGAGATAAAATGAAAGATGAGAAACATTCGAAATCCAATGGGTTTCTGAGGTCCTCACCACATCGAAGCTCATTCAACCGTATAAAATGTTCATTATAAATGACACCGTCAGCAGCTTCGTTTATAACTCTGCAATATCTGTTGAATTCACAGTTTGAATTGAGCATGTTTATTCGTTAGTGGTCACTGCAAGCATTCGTCATTAAAGAGTGACTGATTCAAAGAGGATTAGTAAGATCCGCGGTTTCTTGTTCCCTGTAAATGGTTTGAAGGTTGTTTACATCGCAACCAGAGAGGGATTACACCAACAGCTGTATCATTACACTGTCATGTAGATGGACACCCAACTAAATACATTTCTCTCGCTAGTTAGCATTCACGAATAGTGTAACCTCCTATCGACCTCGTGTCGATGCGCTGCTGGAATTTAGGCTGCATTCCCAACATTGCTGGTCCGATGTCTCTGCTAACCGTGTATTGCCTATCACTGCCGAGGGGTAATCAAGTTAGCATCAGTTCACGTCTCGTTTCGTTATCACCTCTTGATGCGCTCCTGTCTGCACTTTATCACTGCGATAGTTTCACTCTCAACTTTAACCCAGTTCTTGCCAACCGTGCTGTACAGAAAAAGTTATTTTCTTTTCAGAGCAAAGTTTTCAGCTGCTCTTCTTGATCGCTACATTTTCCTTATTCTTTTTGTCCCTGTATTCTGGTGCATCGCTGTGCAGTGGACTCCGAGAGACCATTTTAGAATTTAAAATTACAACCGAAAGATTAAAACCTCCATATCATTTCGCATTCGTTAAGACGTTGAAGTTCGTGTCTTATTTCTTTGGTACTTCTTAATCTAATTCACTGTTTCTGCCACCCACTAAACGTTTTCCGCAATACATACTCGAAATTAATCTTTAAACACTCTTTCGTCCACTTAAAGTTCCTTTCAAAAAATCCATTTTTCTTTCTTAGGATTAATTCCATAATTGAGTTATAGCGGATGGCATGGAATGGATTTTCAGTATTATTCCTGCGCATCTTAAAGAGCTTGTGCGTTACTCGTAATCCTGTTAGCCATCAAGCTGATAAAAAGTTCTGGCTCGTCGTAAATCTTCTTAAATTGTGTTTAATCCTTTCATAAATTATAACTTGTTTTTAAGATTCCATGAACGCAATTTTTACTTCAAGATTAACTTAAGAAAATAGGCGCTCATAAGTGGCTTATTCTGGACAGTACTTCTTTAAAACTAGATTTTTATTACTACCATTTCCATTATTTCTTGATCGCTGGTTTTCCTATTCTTTCTGCCACTATGTTCTGGCTCAGGTGTCAAGTGCTTTGTTAAACAGTAGGTTTAAATTATCATTGCGACTTTATAGGTCAAGTGATAAGTGATCGGTTTTCTTGTTCGGCTCCCTGTTTTGCAAAGAGCTTAAAGAAGCTCTACCTCCAAGTGGTCTGGGCTGCCAGTTGGGGTGATTGTCCCCCAACTGGCAGACTGAGCTTTTCTGGCAGTTGTTTATTTTTCAAAATTGTTGCATTTTGTCAGGTGGATTAACCTTACTAATTACTAATTATGACAAGGCGTAAGATGAAGGCTCCTGTGTCTCAGGTCGAAGTACCTGAGACCTCTTCGGATGAAGATACGGAGGATGAATTGGAACAGATGGCGGTTCGAACGCCTTTAAAGAAAATTCCAGCTCCGAGCCCGAGGTTTTCCTTGTTAGGAAAAGGGGTTCAGACAGAGGTGGAGATCCTCGACCGGACGGGTTTTGAGGAATTGAATTTTTATTGAGCTAAGTTGAGAAAGCATGTCTCACTTCTCCGCGATGCGGGAGGGAAAGATGTAGATATGATTATGCAGTACAGTACTGGGATCATATGGCAGAAGTGGTCCAGAGGTTGGTACTACAGAATAAGCAGCTACAAGTAAAATTAGATAGCCTTGACCAAGGAGATGTATCTAAATCAAGATCGTATGCTGATGATGTATGTTCCCAGGAAGACAAGTCCAAGATCAAGTCAGTAATTTTGAAGGCGAAATCGGAGAGGTACAGGTCTAGTGACCAGGTTAAGTCTGCACTTGTAGGCGGAGTTGCTCCAGTCCTTCCTAGTGTGAGAATAGTATCTGTACGCCCGATAAGAGACAATAGAGTGGTGATTGAAGCGGCATCTGGTGCAGAACTTCAAAAGATTAAAGACTGTCCTAAGGTGAAGGATTTGGAGGTTGAGTGCCCCCTCCGAAGACTTCCTCGAATGGTCATCCTTGATGTGGATACAGATGTGACGCATGAGTATTTAAAAAAGGAACTATGGGATAGGAACTTAGTGGATGGATTTAACAACAAAGATCAATTACTTTCTGAAGTCAAGATTCTTGCCAGAAATAAGGCCAGGAATTCCCCAGGTTACAACTTTGTGGTGGAGGTTTCCCCACGAATAAGAAAGTTGTTTTTAAAGCGTTCATTGATTTTCTTGAACTGGAACTCACATCGTGTTCGGGACCTGTGGACCCCGGCACAATGTTTAAAGTGTATGGCGTATGGCCATGTGGCCCGGTACTGTGATGCAGGCGAGTTCTGTGGTCACTGTGCCGGTAGGGGCCACACGTATAAGTCTTGCACAAACAATCCGAAATGTGTGAACTGTTGGAGAAGGAAGTCCCTTCAGCACACGAAGCAGTAGACAAGATAAGTCCTGAATATATCCGCGCAGTGGATATTCTGAAAAGGCGGACCGAGTTAGAATAAATTTGGTCGTTGTGCTGGGGTGGGCTTCTTCAGCAGTAGATGCGAATGGCTTCTCCCGGTGATCGGGGGTCGCCGCACTCAGTCCAGCGTCAGTGTCTGGGGTCTGTGGGGACTGAATGGATGTGAGCCTATAGTATTGCTGTTCCCTCGCGAGGCTAAAGGTTGTGCTGTCTAATTTGTTTTGTCATTAGTCAAGTAGACTATTGTATTGTAATTGTTGTTTTTGATAATTAACTTCCATGAATTGTAAATAAAGAAACAAATAATGATTATGATAGAAGAGGCATATGGGCCAGAGCTCGGGAGGCCTATTGGAACACCTGACAAATGACAAATGCCACTCTGTTCTGGTGTATCACTCTGTACTGGATCTCAGGATACCATTTTAGATTTTAAAATGAAGTGAGGAATTAATTGTGATTTTAAAATCTAAACTTAATCCTAAATATCATAACATTCAGATGTTTGCTGAAATATGTTGTATATTTATCGCAACTTTGCTGTGTTCTGTATCAGTGTGCCTGGTAAGAATTTGTACTAAAAATGTGAGTATTTCTTGCTACCATCTTTCCCCTTTCAGTTATTTTTTCCAACACAAATCAATGATTATTTCGTCCTATCAGAACAGTAGTACTGATTGTTTTTGGTTTAGAAATATCAGACGAATATTTAAGATACCTGGTCCCTTGGCTTTCTTAATGAGCAATTGCAGAGCTTGTGGCACCACTCAGTCCACACATTCAGCTATGTTTGCCCTTCAGCCCACCTATATAGGTGGACTTCAAGCAGGACAACGTAGTAAGGAACTTCTAATCCATGGTAGCATATCATTGTCAAGATAATCATGGGACTCTTGCCTTTAGGTGGTTCAGTGGACTGTTTTGAATTTGCTCCGAAGCAATTTAAGGCTGTTAGGTGCCAGTGTAGAGTATTTGTCTGTGAATTTCGTGCAATTCTGTTGTCGATTTATTTGCTGGATGAAAAATCCAACTTTTCTGGAGAAAAAATCATCCAACCGTTAAGACAATGCTAAATCATTCATAGTCGTTATGAATACCACGAGGATCTGAATTAGGACAACAACCACGACCATAAGGGAGAAGACTCGGTAGATGTTTGTATTATTGACATTCGTGCGAATAAAATTTTATTAAAAAATTCACATTGATATTTGAACCAACTCCATGCATTAACGAAACGATAATATTCGTAGACTACTGATCTGTTTGTTTATTTATTCTTTATTTAATATATTTTAGATGCATTTCGGAGTAGAGCAGAACTGCTCGAACGAAATATTTCATCTGTTGGCTTACTGAAATAAGAATTCCAAGAACGTCTTCCCATTCCTAAGAGCAACTTTCTTGGAAGTCAGCAACTGCTGGCAAAAGTAGTACGAGAAATGTCTTTTAAAGTGCAGCTTTTGCATACAGCGGCAGAAATTTTTTCTTTTCCCCTCCCCGCTTCCTCGTGCTCATCCTTGTACACGGATTGGTGCGAACGTCCCGCGTGCTGATCATCCGGCATCACCTGTCACACGCTCACGCACCCTAACATAATATTACTGCGGGATAGGCACGATCTGTGTCCATAGCAACGGCAGCCAGTTGCGTGCACTGATCCGTCTCGAAGCGGATGTATGGAGTCCGATAATCCTACTTAATATATATCTCGGCGCTGCGTCCAGAATGTCACAGCAAAGTGGAGCAAGAAAGCCGATTTGTGTTCTCCTTGTCATTTTACTTGCGTCCTTTCATGTGATGTACGGCAGGCTGCTGACGTAGATGGAAAGCCGAATAAAAGTTGTACGCTACACGGGGATAGTATGTGACCCGTGTATATCAGGGAACACGTAGCTGCACTCGCGTGGAAGGCAAAATACAAAAAAAGTTTGGGCAATTCCTGGATTTATTTCAAAGTTTCCTCGCGAGTCTGCTGCTTTCAAATAATAAGACTATTGTCTTTCTTCTAGTCGCTTTCTTGGGTTTGGATAATAGCGTACCATCCTTCGGTAGATCCAATCATACAGAACAGAAATAATAGGAAAAGACAGCAGCCTGTTCTTTCAGTAGACGTTGCGAGAAAAATGAAATTGGTGCCTTGCAGGTGGCTCTCGAGGTGAGATTCACCGTTCCACTGCTCGTTCATTTTATTGGAAATGATGCTTGTTAAGTATATCCGATATTCATCGATGCTTTAAAAGGGCGCAGATTCCTTCTCTGCGTGTCAGGTAATGAAAGGAGGACCACTAATATACACTAAGTGATCACTGAATTATGACCACCCCTATGAAAACTGAATGTGACCCGTTGACCACGTGAGGTACGAGAGTGCAGAGTTAGTCGACCTACGTAGCATAGGTAAGGTATCAGTGGTAGAGTAGGTAGTAAAATTCCGAGCGTGATGGGTAAGGAAGGATTTATCTGACTTTGATAAAGGACAGATTGTGGGTACTCGACGAACTGGTGCCTCGATTTCCCAAACGGCTGAACTGGTGAGGTGTTCAAGAGCCGCTGTCGTTAAAGTGCACCAGGACTGGCATCAAAATGGTCAAAAACGACCAGACGGTAAAACTGCAAAGGTCAGCGAAAGGTTGATGTTAGAGGTGAGCGCCGGATCTGACCACTCTTACAGGCGAACAGGCACAGCACTGCTGAAGAGCTCACTACCCAATAGAACATGGGCCACCCGGAACAATAGCTGACTTGACCATGCGTCGCACGCTCGCACGTATGGCCTATACCAGCAGACGACCGACCCCTACGGCATCCTCTCCTGACCAAGGTTCATCGACCTGGTGCAAAGAGCATGCAAGTTGGACGTTAGAAGACTGGAAGAAGGTGTGTTGGTCGGATGAGTCACGTTATTTACTCCACAACGTGAATAGTCGTGTACGGTGGCGTCAACGACATGAAGTTCTTCATCCGTCATGCATGGTATCAAAAGTGCAGGCCGGTGGAGGCGGTTGTATGGTGTGGGGTATGTTTCACTGGCAGGAACATGGACCCCTGGTGCATGTGGAACAACGTATCAGTGGTCTCCGCTATCCTCAACTGCTTGCTGACTGTTTAAACCCCGATGGTGTCTTCGAAGATGACAATGCGCCGAGCCATCGGGCACTTGTGCAGGAATGGTTTGAGGAACACAGTTCTGACTTCCAGCATATCGATTGGCCTCCGAACTCCCTCGATATCAATGCCATAGAGCACTTGTGAGACACTATGGATATGGAAAGGCATATCAGGCGTCTGGATACACCAATCACCTCCATACCTGCATTGCTGACCGCATTACACGCAGCTTGGTTGGCCATACCTCCCGAACGCTTCCGACATCTTGTTGAATGAATGCCACGTCGGATAGCTGCTGTACTGAGGGCAAAAGGAGGACCTACGAAGTAAATAGGTAGGTGGTCACAATTCAGTGATCACTCAGTGTATATTCATCCTAGTGAGAACCTTCAGAGATGATGCGAAATAATACTTATCCGTTATCAAAACGGAAAAATATATGCTGCTATTGCGCAGTGGATTTTAAATGTTTACTCTTCTCGCAGTATTATAGTATTTCGTATATTTCAAAGCATGATTAATATTTTCGTGCCATATGGGGCAAGGAAGCCTGAGGCGTATGCTGCACCAGCCAAAGAAAATTCCCGAGTTATCCTAAGAGAGAGAGAGAGAGAGAAGAGAGAGAGAGAGAGGAATCATCAAGAAAGAGAAGAATGATGATATCCAGCGCGGGACCCTTGGTGTGCCAAGCCCATACTCACCATATGTGAGTCCCTGTGGTGAAATATGAGGCAAACATGGACAAAGCTTTGTATTCGTTGATAAATTATCACGTATATTTTATTATTCACATAGGAAACGTTTAAAGGAAATATTTATGGCATGTGTGAACGAAAGGAATAAAATTAGGTTGGGTGCCTACATGACAATCGTTAGTGTACATTATTGCTTTTTATTGATTCTTGATGGTTAGTAGACATTGGTCATACAGCTAGAAAAGGACGAATGAAATCATTATATAGCATAAATTGAGAGGACAGGAAAATATTCAGCCATTGGACTATGCCCGATGAATGAGGTATTCTTTTCTTAAATTTTTGAAGAGATTTTGGGATGCCTTCACAACAGCTGTTGTCAATCAACCGAAAGCCCAGTTCAGTTTAAAGAACATTAATTGAGTCAAAAATCACATCTGAAAAATGGCTTGTGAAGGATTGGAAATTGAAGCAAACATTGGGGGTGCTAGAATTGCCGGCTAGGAATCCTCAGCCCCACCGTGTTCCAGTCCATAAATTGATGTGTTCATGTTTGGCTGAGTACAGCTTTAGAAAAGCTTGAATCTTTAACACGTATATGCTTTATGGTTGAGAAGTATATATGGGAAGTTGGTACATAGCATAGCCTTCGATGAGGTGGTGTGTGACTGCTCATTTTAACTGCTACCCTACCCCACTATGTGGTAAAGGCTTAAGTTCAGATCAGGCCGAGATAATCGATCTCTCTCTCTCTCTCTCACTCAGAAATTCGGGCTTTTCATCCAATAAAGCAGGCGAACCCACCTCAGGATACAAACATGCCTGAATATGTACTGTTTCTTATCTACGGCGATTCTGGAACATTATTCTGAGAAGATGCAGTATACCACAGTGGCAAAATTATTACAGTGCTTTGTTCGTGTTGTTTAATTGAGTCTAGTCACTTTGCTACCAAGAAACAGCGACATAAATCCAGAAAGACTGCTTTTCCTTACCCGTTCACGCCACGAGTAGGTGGGCTACAACAAAATCATACTGTGAATAGTAATAATAAATCGTATACTGACTGTCCCAAAAAAAGGGAAGTGCCTGTAATGCCACATGAGTTGAAGGTCTAAAAGGGTTACATCGATGCAAAAAAAAAAAATTCTTCCAGGGAAGGAGTGACCCTCTCTTGGAATTACAGGTTTTCTGAGCCTCTAGGAGCTTATATAAACGGTACAGGAAAAGTTACAAGATTGATCTAGGATATAAAAGGATACTCTTACCATAAAAGGATTCTGCAAATTGCAGCACTTGGAAACTAGGCATCTGCGAATAGACCTGACTTAGGTGTTTAAGGCTTTAAAGGGATTGACTGAACTAAATGCTGATGTACCCTTATCCTTTCTCGGATGATACACATAAGGGGGAATTTAATCGAATAAGGAGGGTTTCAGGATAAATGTGCGGAATTTTGTCAGTCAGAGAGTAACTAATTGTTGGAACAAACTTCCATGTGGGTTGTGGAAGTTTGTCAAATTATTAGAAAGAATGTACTGATGATGTGGGATAAGTTTTATTTATACGAGCACGTCTACTACAAGTAATAAAAAAAGTTCCTTTTGCCTTCTGGATTTCTAACCTAGATGTTTTCAAAAGGATAAACTACTGTAACGTTTAAGTGAACGTTGATATTTTAAAGTGATGAAACTTTTAAAGCCTGCTGAAACATCGCTTTCTTGAGTTGGAGATCAAAGGAAATTATAGTGTACTTTGAAATATTACGAAATCTATGAGGAATGGCAACTTCGCTCACAGACAATTGGAAAATGAAATGGTGATTAGGATGGGCCTAAATTTCATCGGAAATCAATACGGCATTACAACAGTCGTCTGTGAAGTGAAGAAGCCGATTGATCTTTTAAGTGAAGTCCTATTGTTATCACACTTAAAAAGCTTTCGGAAAGGGAACTGCAAGTGTACCAATTAAAGAAGAAGAGCCATTAAACGATGAGAGATAAACTATTCTGGATAAATATTCTTATTTAATGTATTTTCGCTCGAAGTCTGGATTGTTATGCTTCGATTTCATTTCATTTTTAACAGCGATACTGTTTTCTGCATCTGCGTTTATAAACTTCGATGAATTTATTGAGACAGCTCACAGACATCCAGATTAGGACATTGCCTGGCTGACTAGTCATGTAACCAGTAATCAGTGTACATATTTCTTTGTAAGTAGTGCATTATTAAAAAGTGTAAATATATTCCAGCTTGCAATCATTGCCTTTTCAACCACATTTTTCAATGAATTTCAGTTCTTTCGTTACCTTTACTGAAGAACAGTATTTTCTTTTCTGTATACAGTAAATGGATTCTCTGTTCTGTATAATTTTCTAAAATAAAACAAAGTATTGTATTGCATGTGTTGTTTTACAAACATGCACGGTACCTGTACTATCATCGGGCATACCACAATATACCAAGTGAATCTAATGCATTGGTGAATAAATAGACAAATTCTGTATGATCCAGTAAAATTTTAATAAAACGATAAATGACATGTAGCTTTCAGAGTTAAATGGACCTCTTCATCAGCAAATTCCAACGGGATTTGCTGAAGAAGGGGTCCATTTAACCCTGAATTTGTCTATTTATCTACTATGGAATCCAGTACAACAGGTCCATTTATCTACATGCATTGGTGAAGTTAGCAGTCGTCCATGACACTATAATATCATTGACATAATGATCTCAACAGATAATTTACTGTTTATGAAATAAGCTTTGTTTGTCCACAATTGCAGTTTCCTTTCCTTATGTAATAGAGATGCACAGGAAACTCGGGTTTTTCATCCAGCTAAACAGAAAAAATCGATCGTAGAATACATACAGACAAAATATATAGAATCCTCACTGCCTTCGTACCATACTGAAAATTCAGAAAAATCGAGACTTACTCAATGGGCCAACGCGACATTTTTGCAGTCCACGAATATCAATGACGAATCAAAAGAACAGCAGGTGAGAACTGAACCTGCTTTGACGAAGAAGAGTTTGACGTCAAAACTTAGTTTGGTAAGAAGAACTGCGTCTTTCATTCAAGGAAAGAAAGTTGTTTTTTGGGATCAGCCGCTGGTCTTAATGAAAATTGTGAGCTTGCAAAGTCGTTGCCGTTGAAACCCTTCGATCACTCGTTAAGATGACAACGTTGTAATTCGATTGACATAACACGTGTGATACTTCTGGCCCATCAAACACGCACCCCGATTGTTTTTTCCTTCGTCATCACAGCGTGTATTGTGATAAATATTTATACTTATGCGCGCGGTAGGTACGCCATTAACCACCCTATCCATACATTCTCATACAGGGTACGTAAGCCACGCGCGCGCATTGTTCTTGACGCAACAGACGTAATCTAGCGGAATTTAGAAAACAGCGAAAACCTATTACCGTCCAGCAGTGAGGCCGACAAACATTTCTATCGAAATACCATCTTTTCCCGACGTCCTCCGAAACGAATGAGGGAGGAGTTGGTTTCTGTTTCCTTGACACCGTGTCGTATTTCACCTCGGTCACGTTCCGCTACTCAGCCAAAAGTGTCACGGCCATTACAAGTAGCGATGGCCGCTGCCCTATTAGGCTGTTACACTTCAGTCGCCGTGTGCGCGAGAAGACATCAAGACCCGAGGCACCATTAGCATTTGTCTCTGTCGCCTGAAGAAAGTTCTTTTTTTCTTTTGTTAAGGATGTAATAGCGCACTCTCAGAAAGTGAGTTGGAGAGACTGAAACTAGAGAGCGAATGATAGGTGGAAATGAGCAAGGTACAACTATAATTTCATTAATTAGATTACTCCATTCAGATTTCCCTGAGTGGAAATAATTGTCCATCCTTGGTCTTGTAGTTTGACGTGACAAAAGCCAGATTGAAAAGTTCCATGGGCTTGGGCGTCAGCCCTCCTTTGTTTTTTTCATGTCATAATCTGACCCTGACTGTATTTTTCGAATCGTTTAATAGGTCATTTTCCTAAAGGTTCAATGGGAAAGCGATCATGAGGGAAATCAAAGGTTTTCCGTCCAAAGAGAAAGATCATTTAGTTACCTGAAAAACATAAGAATTGTGTTAGCTCAGTTACTGGAAACCCCTTGTGTTGGGTTTCCAGTAACTTTCAAATTAATCATCGAATGTGTTATTGCCGATAACTTAGGCGTTTTTCAACTTCTGTTTTTGTTGCTGCATGAATGAATCCAAAGTTTTGGTCTGAAGATGGAATCACGTAGTTGATCCAGAAAAGTAGCCAGTAGTAACCATCGGTTTAGCAGATTACTAGTCTTGAAGTATTATATGGAGGACATGACGCTCTTGGAATAATATTTGTAGACTGTCTCCATGGTCCATGGAGTTTATTTGGATGATTTTTTTTCAGGTTTCGGCTGAAAAACCATCAAATTATATATATTTTTAAGAATTATTTTACCATAGCTGCTTAAAAATAAAGGAGGGAAAGTTCGGGGTTCCAGTTTTCACACTTTAAATTGCTAATATGGCATTGCTGGTCATGGGTCATAAATACGGATGAGGAATGATTGTCCGATAATTCAAAGATTATCGAAAATTTATGAACTGTAGAATTTTTCACATGGAACATTCCAGCCTGTGATAAGTACTAAATATTCCTCATCTCTTTCCCCGATTTAGATTAATTGCCCACTCCTGGTCCAGTAGTTTGTATCGTGGCGGAAGATGGCGCCACATGTTTTGAAATAGAGAGTACCGATACCCGACAAGAGTGACTATTTTGAAGGACGTGCAGTTTACATATTGGCGACATTGGAAATGCCTGCACTGATGGCACTGGGTTGATGATACGAATAAACTTGGCACGCAGTTACATCTCTCGAAGCAACTGTCTGGAATGGGCTCAAAGAATGTCAAGGACAAAAAATAAAAACTCCTGCCGATGTTGCCAAGATCGGTACGAAAGGTCAACCCCTCAGCAGTCTTATGCAACAAGAATAACTGTCCATTGGATGAAAGTTAGGGCATCTCCAAAAGTCTTTCAAGGTAACGCCTTCAAGTGCAACCCTGAGGGGAAAAATGTGCAAGTGCTGTCAGTAATGCAACCATAATTATCAAGTTATTCTGAAAACGTTTTTGGCGATGTTGGTAGTGTTTGGAACAGTTCATAACCGAAAAACGTTTTTGTTTCTGCATTTTACTTTCTCAGTAAAACGAAAGGAAGTTTTATCTGTCCATTAAAGAACACGATAACAGTTTGGGGGAGCTCCTGTTGTGCTGACCACGCGCAACACGTCTCATTTCATCGTATCGCTGGCAATATTGTAAATAGAAACGAAATGGTAAAATGCGATCCGATCCGGTGCTGACGATGCTGTTTCTTTAAGTGGTGGCACTGGTCTCGTACTTCTATTCCTCCGTATGCGACTCGGATTTTATTTCCATTGAAGCCTGAGGAAATGCACCCACACGGATTATATTTTAAGTGCGCGTGATTTAAACGAAAAATGGAAAGCAGCGCTCTCTGCGGACTCGGAGATGCATTGGGTGGATACTTAAAATTACGGGAAAGGCACAAATGTTTCCCATCTTTCTGCAGGAAATAAACATAATGGACTGGAAATGTAGCTTGCATTAGCATTTGTCCATCAGGATCTTAAAAATGAATGAAGAATTATATTCATGAGATATCCTTGGTTGCCAGAATACTTCATCTGTACAGAATGAGATTACTTTCTTAACGATCTCATCAGAGGAATGCTTCACCAAACTAATTCTAGCAAGAATGCGTCCACTAACTTCTCGATATGCCTAAAGTTGTATCAAAACTGGTCTTGTTATACTTTTTTAAGCTACTCTTAGTTACCCAAGTAGTGACTTTATTTCATACCATGAATTTTCGTAGATAGAAATTTGTAGGCAAGTCCGTTTCTTGGTGGCTTTATTGAAAGTTCTTATTATGAATCTGTCTGTCAGACATCGAAGATCTCAGAGGTCCAACAGAGATGCGTACGAAGATGTTCGGCTTTTTATACTACGAGCTACGCGACATTACCGATGGGGTGGTCATAATTCAGTGATCTGGGTGTAATTCTTAAAACGTCACATTACTTCACAATTTCTAGATATACGGGTTTTTGTTTACCTGTATTACGTATAACTTGGTACAGTACTGGAAGGTGACCCTGATCCGTTGTACCAAGTTATACGTATTACAGGAATCACCCTGACAATTTCTGGTACGTGTGTGCAAGAACCTGTGTAGAGCTACCGCTTAAAACAAAACCTCAGTGGTAGCTGTTGTTGTTTTGGAGTTTTAGGTGCATCAGCGACTGAGTCCGTATTGCTCCATGTATTCTGTCTGTAAATCGCTCGTGTTCTTTGGTCGATTTGCTGTTTTCTGGATGAAAAGCACGAGTTTTTGAGAGAAAAAACCATGCTACCTCGCCTGAGACCGACTAACTCAGCCACTTTGTTAAGAAGATCCAAAAAAATTCCTCATATCATCGACGGGACTCGAACTCAGGTCTTTTCCACCCGAGTGTTTGGGAAGGACGGCGTTGATGATTGGAAAATCTTGGGATCCATATACTTGCATCTCAAATCTCAGGATGTTACTACCTGGGAAATCTAAATATTCGAAATTGGCCATTCGTTAAGTTGCTAAAATTTCAGTGGAGACAGGATAGAGCGATAATTTTAGAATTTTTAGAATCAGCTGGTCAATAACCTTTATTCTGAAACTTTTACTCCTAAGGCACAAAAATATTTTTGTTGGCCAATGTTATTATTTGAATCGCATTAATTTCGATATACTTTTTATTTGGAGTAATCCGTTTAAGGTCTATAAAGTCAAGAAAATAAACTTTATTCTCGAATGCAGCACAACAAATGACGGAACCAGCAGCCATAAAACATTTTAGGATGGAGCTCACCCAGTACAATAAATGACGAAAGCAGCAGTCATAAACATTGTAGGATGGAGCTCACTCAGGACGATTAAGAAATCGACAAGTTATCCACCCACAGACAGAAATACTAAATATATCTCCAGGAGAAACCGCCCAATTCTTGTTCTTTGATAAGTTAAAAGCAGTCTTAAGGGAAATAGCCTTTAAAAAGGAAACTATCTTAACTCACAATGCATTAATCCCAATCCTTCAGCTGTCGGTGGAATTCAACGAAGCCTTTTTTCAAACGAATAACAAACAGCGATGTCACCATACTTTCGTGGAAGGTGTCGTAGATATCTTGATGACTTCGTTTTGTTCAGCGTAGCCCTCGCATTTGAGCAAAGGGTGGTCCAGTTTATATGCCTCGTGAGAAGGTCGCATGGTATTTCTTACCTTAAACTTAAAATTACAGGAAACTTTTATTTATATTAGTCTGATTTTCGAGATGAAAAATCATCTGGCAAAACAGGTTAATACGTAATTTCCCTAAAAACGTTGACCGCTGATTATAAAAGGAAAGCAGTTTAAAGACAGTATCTTGATGCCTCATGGCTTCTGCCATCGCAGACTAATTCTAAACAATCGAAATCAGCTAATGTCAAGTATAGAGTACAAATAATGTATTAATGTGGTTTCGATCGAACTGCATAAACTTGCAACGCTCGGCCGAGACCCAATAACTCTGTGCTTTCTCTCTGCTCTCCTTGGTAAGAGGTTGCTGAACTTGAAACAGGAGGAAGATGCTATAGGAGGACTGTTACTGTTGGAGTATCCCAGGGTGGTATCCTCTCTGAATTGATATTCACGACAATAGTAGCTGTACTAGTGTGGAATAACCGAAAAATCATCTTCTACGTTGATGACCTTATGATTCCAACCCAAATTAACCTAGTCTCCGCCTCATCTTGACCACATTACTAATAACTAATAATCTAATGAAAATTTCATCCATTCTTCAGCACTTCAGCCTGACAATCAAACCCGATAAGACCAAGCTGCTGATATTCTCACTGAACACAAATCCTACAACAATCGTTCCAACTTTTGGTAACACCAAAATCCCTGTTGCAACTGCGTCCTCTGACTTGAGTGTAACGTTCTTCATATCGTGCGTTTTAGCATTCAGTTGGATAAACTCGCCTCACGGCCTTGAGTTTGCGTTGGAGAACAAAAACAAAATCTGCTGTATATTAAAAATTCTAGAATCATTAAGAAATAAATTAGAATCATTGTCTACCCGCCATTATTGTACGCGTCGGAAGTATGGGCTTCGGCCACCCCGACGACCAAAAAGCCTCTGATCGTATCTGAATATTGGTTACTGAAGTGGGCCAATTGGAAATCCAACCTGTCCCCTCAAAGCTGAAAGACAGCATTAGCAAATGCAATGGGCGTTCGCCGACTCTCTGGGCTTATGGATTCCCAGATAGTTGCGGGACTAATTTCAGAAACATCCATGCTACTAGAGAATTCTTCTCCCAACTTTGAGGACTACTCCGACTGCCCCTCTCCAGAATACTAAACTTTTCCTGATGGACCGTTTCCTCTCCTTTCCAGCGTGAAAAAGTCCATAAAAATCGTCTCCATGGGAATCAAACCCAGTTTTTTCCATCCGTTCAGAGTCCTGCTAGGGACAACATGAATCCCGTTACATTCTGCGTCAAGTTTTGGTCGAAGTTTTCAACGTGCAGTTGGGAATGCATTTGATTATGCTGAAAATAGTTTTTCCGACTTCTCCAAGCAGCTTATTAGGATTCCACTACACTCCGAACAGCATTTCGTATTCCATCTCATTGAGCAGCTTTCCATTAATATTCAATGGATGTCTTCCTTGCATTTTTACAACTCAACAGTTCGTGCTGTTCCAGGCCTTTCTAACAACAACGCATTCTAACACTGAAGTAACTGAAATGAAGATCGTGATTTTTATACATTATATTTACACTTCGTGGCTCTGATCGATTTTACTCATTGGATTTCTTTGACCTTTTGTTTCGTTTAAATTTTTTAGACTTTAAACTGCAGTTTAAACCCATTCCATATGGGTGATTAATGTCCTCTTTCTGCAACACGTGTATAAATATCGGAGAAAATATTTAGATAACGATGTAAATATTTAGATAACCTTGACTACCGTGCAGTGGCACCATTTATTCGCATAAAATGCATTACATAATGGCTGTTCTTTCATCTAAGATCGGGTTTGACAAATATTTGCCTTCTGTAGGATTATCAGTAGCGGATGAATAAACAGACTGAGGGCAGCTCTGATGGCACAAAAAAAAGTAGATATAAAAGCTGTGTCACCACCGTGTGGGACTGTGTAAGCAGTGCGGGAAATGTCCTCGCTCCCGCCACTAAAGAGGTCTTTTGGAAGGGGTCGATAGGACAAACGGGGAGTTTGGTGTCACGGGTTTGATGACTTGGGGCTTATCTGGCGAGGATCTACTGATTCCACCAAGGCCTGGGGATGCATGAAATATTCATGGCCAAACGATTTTCTCAGATTAGGTGAAGGCAGAGGCGTATGTTTAACTTCACCAATAAAACAACCTCTCGCTCTCTCGCGCGCGCGCGCGTTGAAGCTCGTTATTCGCATCCGATCGTGCTGCCAGTGCAGGAGACAAAATGTCTCACATTCAGAAGATCAAAATAAAGCGAAATTCAAAAATAATTAATTTAATAATCTGCTGCGTGAAACTGTTATTGAAGTTGATCATAATTCATCGGCAAGTCGTTTTCATTTTATCCTTTAAAAAATCTTTGAGTTGCAAACCCTCCTTTTTGCAATTTTTCCATGGTTTTGAATTAAAGTTCTAGGTTCGTATTAGAGTACTATATATCGGTATCTAACCATTCCTTCCTGTTGTATCTTATTTGACTTAAATATACCCAGTTCTACAGATAGCGTGTCCCCGTCTCTATTTTGAAATTCTTTCCCCACCTTCTGGAAATTTCCAAAATGGTGAATGAGCTCGAGTCTTATGAGAGGAAGTTGTTCTTCAGAAATTGAACTCGTCCATGTATAAAACGTTTGGGATTTCATCAGCAGTTAACGATCGTGACAGTCGGTGATAATTCACCTGTTTTCGGTTGATCAATAAGATTTAGAAATGTTTGTGGATGGCGACGCGTTGAATGTAGTTTTTCAATCAGCTCCGATAAACCATTTCCTTAATCTCTGTACCCAATCCACAAAATCTTGAAGTCCTTCAGTGTCTTTCTCCATCACAAGACATACAGTAATTTTCATTCATTTAAAATTAAGGCAGAATTTCTCTTTAGCGACTGCAATCATTTGTGCAAAAGAGGGACTCGAAGTTAATCACCACGTGGGTTTTGCCACGTATATTCCGAATAATTACGCCATCGTTCTGTTTATGCGCGATTGCTACACGCTTATTATAATCTCTGCTGATTTCAGAGGCACTTTTAAATGTCCCCGTACTTTTTTTTTTTAATCCGGCCCTAACTGGGCTCGCGCTACTATGAAAATGAAGCTCTTCTGCTAAGGATTGCGATCGTTGTGTGCACCGTCTTTTGAAGTATCGTTATTGATGAAAGGGTTGGTAGAAATAATAAGAAGTGAAGGCTGCGTAATTTAAAAACTTTAAATAGAACAGGGATGACTTAATCGAAACTTTGAAACTGCTTGAAGGGAATGACATGAACGGCGATGAGAGCTCCGTAATCTTTAACTGGGTCAAGCCAACATTTCCGAACAGGAAAAAAGATTTTTTCCACATAAACAAGCCTCGGCTGATGCATTTCAAAGTAGACGAAGCGCCCTCTTCGCTAAAATTGCTCGCTGGACTCCTTTATTGGCAGCGCTGCGTCACAATCGATTACGACTTTAATAATGCAGTAAAAAAGTAAACAACGGGTATAACCAGTCAATAATTCGCCTTCCTTCCTCCCTCCCTCCCATCCCCGGCCGCTTCTACTGTGCAGAGATGTTCCAACACTTTTTCGCTCCCGAGTCTAGTTCGTGTTAGTTGAATAATGGGCCAATTAGAACAGCTTATCTAAAGTATTACTGCTCTGTCAACAGGGAAACGTGGCTTGAGTCGTTTAACATTGCTAACTCGGTAGCCGTTGCCCTAGAGACAGTCATTGTTAAATAACAAAGGCATCGTCTTCTCCACGAATACGAAGCCTTTCTCAAGGGGATTGCTCTGTCTGTCATCTACGTCTAGTTGCAGAAAGATAAGTGGACTTCGGCACTGATGAAGCGAGTTCATTATTGTTGAATAATTAAGTAGGTGGAATGAGACTTCAGATTGTCTTGAAAAGGAAAATCTCTTAGTTGGTGGGGGGGAATGCTGTCTTCAGTCTTCAATATTACGCAACTGAAATTTCCTTATGTCTGGAGGCGAAATGTTTGATATATACGTGGAGGTAAATCCAGTCCCTCCTCCAAGACAGGTGTTTTGCAGAATAATTAATATACTTATTATTAATAAACCAGTAATCGTTAATTAGGCCCAGCAAGGCTTCAGTACCACTGAAGAATTACGCAGTTCTGTAATGGACCGTTTTCCAGCCTTATTTGATAGCGTGGCTCACTTAAAGTTGAAGAAATTCCTCGTGTCCCATCTGAAAACTCGTATTACAACAGTTATATATACAGTCGTGTGCAGATGTTAAGTGGGTGACATATTGTACTGTCAATAATAAAGAGGCTTTAGAATGCAGATAGGCCAGCCACAGGTGGAGGTTTGGGTGCCTTTGCTAGGTTCTCCAATGTATACGAATGAGTTTTTTTAAAGACTTTGGAAACAATCCCAGGTGACAAGAATGTGCAACCCCAGGAAAGGTTGAAGGATGCTATCGGAATGCTATCAATATGTGGCTTTAACAGCTGAATGCAACAGAAAAGTATCTGCACTCCAACTTTCATTGAGTTCTCATCGGCCGATGTCGTACTTTAGAAAGGTATAGAGGATCGCTGATTTAAACAAAGGAGTACTCTATTCTAGGAAATCTGCAACTTACATTTCTCTAAACCATTTCCAGAAGAGAGCCAGTCTTGGGTTTCTCCACTGAATAATGGAGTCAAAATTCAGTCTGAATAATGATCCTCAACGGTGTTACATGTGCAGAGACCACGGTGGGCTGATATAAGTCCACCACCTGCTCTCCAAACTATAGAAAAGGGAATGTGGTTGAGAAATAATGGTGAGGCCACACATCATCCTCTCCATACCTTTGGGGACTGAACCTTCACTTCGCGGCGATTGCTGATAAAACTTTTGAGCAATGTGCGAGACTGTTCTTAGGTATAGTCGATCGGTATACACAACTATTTTATGGATGGTAGCACCCTTCTTCTTCATAGAGTTCAGTTGGTTGAACGACTTTTGGAAATCGAAGATATCAAGAAAATTATCAGATCCTTTCAGAACGTACTCAGAATTGTTTTGAGGAGGAAAATTATGAGGCACCACCCACCTCCAATCTAAAGATGCGTAGCCTCCTTAACTTTAATGCATAAATGTATTTGCCGAAATTCCATGAAGTATATTTTGGAAATCATTTGAAATTTCTTCATGGCATGCCTGCTGAAAAACCCTCATAAGATCAGCGAAGAGGCAGGGAAACGCTTCTTACCTCAAGGGGTGAGGCAAGAAATGAGAGCATGAAGATGAAGAGCATCTTCATCTTCATGCTCTTCATGTTCTTCATGCTTCAGGCAAGAAGACGAAGAGCATCTTCTTCATTTCTTGCCTCAACCCGTGAGGCAAGAAATGAAGAAGAAGAACTCTTTACTGCATACAAAAGGCACACGCCGTACACAATACCCTTCACGGCTACAAGCCAGGGGTTTGCAGTAAAGGCTAATACAATGTAATAAACAAGGATGAGATAGGAGAAAAAAACAATATTATTGCTAATTATACAAGTGTAGGTTTAAACACTGAAAAATATTTACACAACAGTATGTTATCAAGTTAAATTATTCTCCAGGGAGCAGTCCTTTAACAGTGCTGGGGTCATCTGAGCAGGCGCAGAAAGTTGGAACAAAGTAGTGAGGAATCCATGGCAGTGATGGATAGGTCCTCGGGAGCAGATTCTAATGTCCTGTGACGTGGTCCTGAGAAGGAAGTCGATGGAGTAAATTCTGCCTGTATTTTTTATCCAATGCGAACTTGTACAGGTTGCCATCCAAGGAGTATGTACTGCAGCATTTGCACGGATAAGAACCGATCGGATAACTTTAACAGGTTTGGGGGTAGCCTGAAGGACTGGATTGGCCCAAAGGCTTGGGACCTGGATCCTCCAACTGCAGTTAGCCCAGAAGTTTAGTTCCGAAATAATGCCAACCATCATGCTCGCTCTCTCTCTCTGATGTTCCCCCATGGGGTATTGATTAGGTTGGGAAGAGACCATAAATTCAGGTTTCATTGTCGATATCGGCTTGAAATTGTCATAAGGATTCATTCAAAAAGTAGTTTTGTTTTGTAATAAGATATTGATCTGCAAGCAGCACGCGCGTGTATAAGAAAACTTAGAAATATTTGTTTTGAAAAACTGCAAAAAGCAGATGGAAGGAAAAAAATCTTTCGTAAAGAAATCTGTACGCTAACTTCCGGTTGCTGGGATCATAATTGTGTATAAAAAGGCTTCACAGAGTGTTGGCAATGCCAATTAAGATTTCGAAGGGACACTGAGGAAATAAAGTAATTCATATACACCAATGAGCCAAAACATTATGACCAGAGAGTCGTTATGCAAATCGAAGCAACTGCAGGTGAACAACGGCGCGTGCGCGGGTCGGGACACGGTATAAAAAACACCCGATACTGAGCTCTGTTAATCAGTGTTATTACTCTTGGTCTTCAGATGGGAAAGACTTAAGTGAGTTTGACAACGGCCAAATTGTAATGGCCAGTCGACTTGGTCAGAGCATATCCGAAACGGCAGGGCTGGTGGGATGCTCACAGTCAGCCGTGGTTAGTACCTACCGAAAGTGGCCCGAGGAGGGAAAATCCACGAACCGCCAGCGAGATGTTGGATGACCAAGGTTCATCGATGCTCGAAGTGAGCGAAGGCTCACCCGGATGGTACGTGGCAACATAAGGGCGATTGTGGCGCAACTCGCCAGTAATTGGAATGCTGTTGATGGGAGTAATGTGTCGCAACACACAGTAAATCGAACCCTGCTGAAAATGGGGCTGCGTAGCCGCAAGCCCCTCCGAGTGCCCATGCTAACCACGGTTCACCGGCGTTGAACCGGACCTGGACCTTGAGTGATTAGAAGAAAGTCGTCTGGTCCGATGAATCATGTTTCCTGTGTGTGTGTGTGCCGACCGAGCTAGCCAGGTGGGTAAAGTGTCTGCCTGGCAACCCAAAGGTCGCGGGTTCGAATCCCGCCTCGGGCTTGGATCAGAGTAAATTGCAAAAACTTTGGGAGGTACATTATGGCCACAGAAGCTGATGCGCCAACAACTAACAAAAAAAATGTTTCTTGTTGCACCATGTGGACGGCCGGGTACATGTGCGTCGTTTGCCTGGGGTAGTGATATCGCCTGGATGCACCGTGTAACGAAACCAAGCTGATGGCGGCGGTGTCATGCTTTGGGCGATGTTCTGCTGGGATACCCTGGATCCAGTCATCCATGTGTCGACCTCCTATCTAAACATCAGTCTGCGCGGTAGCACAATAGTAAGGCAGATAGCTTGGACGACCTGTATCATAAAAATTTAAAAGATTATTCCTTCTCACAACAGGAGGTAAACGAGGGTACAACATTTAGGTTCAGCTCAGGTTCTGGAAACAGTATTACTAACTGGGTGATTGGATTCAATCCTCAACTTCTCCACTGTTTACTTCAAAACAATCGAATATATTTAGGCTTCACATCGCATACGTTCAGAAAATTCACCGTAGTTAACAAATGTTTCAGGTGCCTGGCCTACGGGCACTCTGCACAAAATTGCTCTCATAAAACCGTGTCATGTAGTCACTGTGCCAATGGGGGTCACATCTTCGCAGAGTGCCCCAACAGAGAAGAATCACCAAAATGCATAAACTGTAAACGCAAGAACAAGGACTCCAATCACTCAGTCAGGGATGGAAAGTGCCCCGAGTTTTTAAAAGCGATGGAACCAGCAAATAAGCGTATCGTTGATGGATAATACAACTACAAGCAGAAATAACTTTGGCTACTCTCAAAATACAGACACAATTAGAATTTTACAAATAAACGCACAGCGCTCTCGAGCCGCAGCTGATGAGATCAGAAACGTAGCCATAGAACATAACTACGATATTGTCTGTCTACAGGAACCATATTATTCATCCCAAGTAGGTGGAACTGCGCATAAAATCATGGGCTACCCCAATTCCACTAGAATCATAGCAACTTGTGATCCTCCACCCAAAACTGCAATTGTTGTGTTTAATAACGAACTAGTTATTACTGCGATTACAGGAGAATGCTCAGCGAATGCTACCTGTATCCTCGTGTCCTCTAGTTCCATCTCTTTCTACCTAACTTCACTATACTGTCCCCCCTCAGAAGATGTGCATATAGCATTGCACCTACTGGACAAGATCTGTGATAAATTCGCAAATAATAACTTGGTGATGGCGGCGGACCTGAACGCCAAATCGACGTTCTGGAACAGTGGCTTCACTGATCCTCGGGGAGCCCAATTTGAAAATTTAATTATGGCTCACAGCCTTTGTATTAAAAATGTACAAAATAAACCATTTACTTTCTCCACTACCAACGGAGAATCAAACATTGACGTCACACTTACTTCCATAAGGGTGGATGACAAAACTGGAAACTGGGACGTGAAACCCTCCTTGGTGAACAGCGATCACAGGGCTATCACGTTCAACATATCAAAGAACTCCCAACACAATGACTTGACTGTCCATGACTTAAGAGGATACCGTACGGATAAAGTCAACTGGAAAAAATTCGAGGATTATCTGCGTACAGTATTTAATGGAGAGGATGCTGAAGCATTAAACCAACTATCGGCTTCAGAATATGTAGACACTGTTCAGCAACATCTATATATAGCTATGTCAAACTCAAGTAAAAGGAAACATATAAGAAAGCCTTCAGTGCCATGGTGGAACGCTCAGCTTTCTGCTTTGAGGCTTCAAACTCAACAAGCCAGACGCTTATATCAGCGTAGTAGACATCTTTCTAACGACGACGTTGAAAGGCTGAAAAACAGTTATAGAGAGAAAAGAAAATTATTCCATCGAGCCATATCTGAAAGTAAGAGGACCTGCTGGCAAAACTTGGTCAAAGATGTTGGGAATACCAACCCCTGGGGGATCATATATAAAATAATGAGGAATAAACAGATAAGTGGAGATATCTATCAGACTGTAATTAGTAATAACCTAGAAACAACAGACTGGCACTCTACTGTCGGAACGATCGTTGATAATTTGTTTCCAAAGGATCTACCTCACTGTGATACTCCAGAACAGGCAGAGATCAGGAGGAAAAACTAGAATTATGTTGGATCTACCGATGTTTGCCTTTTCACTCTCGTGGAACTAGGAGCTGCTACTGCTAAACTCAATAAGAAAAAATGCCCTGGCATTGACTTGCTAGAGAATTTGGTAATTGTGAAATTTTTTAAACTGTTTCCCAATATCCTACTGAATATGTACAATAAATGCTTCCTCGAAGGACTTTTTCCCAAACCCTGGAAACTAGCTCTACTGAAAATTTTATATAAACCTGGAAAAGTCAAAACAAATCCAAGGGCGTACAGACCAATATCCCTCCTGGCTAACTTAGGGAAACTTTTTGAGAGATTAATTTCTCCCAGAATTGCAAGCATGTTATCGGACCAGCAATTGTGCTCAGATCATCAACACGGATTCAAAAAGGGTCACTCGACCGAAGATGCTATAATTTCTCTTCTGAAATACATCCAGGATTTTCACAGCAAGTATGTCATGGTGGTGTTCGTGGACTTCGAGGGCGCATTCGACTCCCTCTGGTGGGAGAGCGCCCTCGGGTCGCTACGTTCAGCCATGTGTGATAATCATATCTACCAAATTATGAGATCATACTTTCAAGACAGACAGATCAAGGTTTGTGCCAAACACCTGACTTACAGCACGACTGCTTCCAGAGGGTGTCCGCAGGGTTCAGTCCTGGGGCCTCTCCTCTGGAATGCAGTCTTAGACCAATGGCTGACAAAGAAAAATGGAGATTGCAAAAAAATTGCATATGCAGACGACTTGGCGGTTGGCGTTACTGGTATGTCGAGAACAATCTTAGAACAAAAGATTCAAACAATATTGGATGATTTATTCAACTGGGCCAATCTAAATAAGCTCAAAATTTCCCCTACAAAAACTAATTTCATGGTTTTTCGAAAGCAATTCAATTATGGCAGACCTCCCAGAGTTATCCTAAATGGCTCACAAATCCCCTACGTATCCAGCACCAAGTACTTGGGACTTACAATCGATGACAAACTAAACTTTCATACTCACGTATCCAAAATTTCTGAGAAAATTAAAAAACACTTCACGGCTGGAATTGCAAGGATTTCCAGAAAAGAATGGGGCCTCAGCAAAAAGACGTTGTCTTTATACTATAAGACTATCTTCCTACCAATTGCTGCGTACGCAGCAGGTGTTTGGTTCTGGAGGGTCTCAAAAACTAAGACCAGGACTAAACTTCTTTCATTACAGCGTTCGGTGTTGCTCACACTTCTACAAGCTCCTCGGACGGTGTCGAATAATGCCCTACAAGTTCTAGCAGGAACCCTGCCTCTGGACCTTTATATCTCCTACAGGGGTATGATCTACAATCTCAAAAAAGGAATTTCTGTAAATATTTTCAATATTGTAACAGACCCTACGAACAGAATAAAAGAGGAAAAACGAAGACTCTGGAAGGAACTCACCGCTGTTTGGCAGCAAAGATGGGCTGAAAGTGAACACGGTGAGGTTACATGAAGATACATTTCAAATGTTGAATTCGCATCAGTACCCACAGTCTCAAAATGGTTTGTGCTTAGCATGACTACATCATATTTAATGACTGGCCACGGATCGCTCAGGGCTAAACTTTTCGAAAGGAGCCTTGAGCCTGATCCTTTCTGTCACTGCGGAGCATCTGAGACATGGCACCACGTTCTCTTTGAATGTAATGATTATTCGAATGAAAGACAGGTACTGCTGAGTAAAATAAATAATCTCTCAGAAAATAATGTACATTTGCTCATCGAAAATTCTGATGTCTTCACTACATTTCAACAGTTCTCTGCGGCAGTTTTCAAGAAAAGACTTGCGGCTAGAAACTCGACTGTGGTGTCATAATGATCCAGATTAACTCACTTTTGGGAAGAACATATAGGAAGATAGCCATCAACGCAACAGGAAATAACAGGTGGACCCCTTTCTCCTCTAAGTGATGCTGGATGGGATTCCAAGAAGCTTTGTGTATAAACGGGCCTAAATTATTAGGAAGCTAACCTCGAAGAATTGTAAATAATTGCTTAACGTACAGTTAAGAATACCCATACTTCTGCGCACCCCAACACGCTTCTCTCTCATGAAATCTTATTTAAAAAGAAAAAAAATAAATAAAATAAGATCTTCTCCCCATAGGATGAATCCTGCAATAATCTGAAATGCCATCAAGCCAATTGAACACAAAAAACTCCAATTTCTGCTCTCTGACTGATGTAATGCTACACGTATAGAAAAACCTTCTGCAAGAACGCTAGTGTTACTGCGAGTGCTTTAATGCATGCTGGGAACTTCCTCTCCTGCCTAAAGCTCAGGAGTAATATGTGAACTATCTACATGGAAATCGCCTTGAGGAACTTCTATAGCCCTACTCTACAAGCTCAGATTCTACCGGGGAAGAAATTAAATGAGACTATATTTCCCGAACAGTTAGACTACTGGACAGTCTTTACCATTGTATAAAACGGAAATACATGTAACTATTGGTAAGTAACAACTAATGTTGCTGTAAAACGACCGTAAATAATTTTCAAATTCTGTTGCTAGAACTGTCAAACAGAGAGAGTGGTAAATCTCACTGTAATGTAAATAGTGATCAATGTTAACAGTTTATTTCCTTGTTAATGCTAAACTTAATAGGATAACTGATATATAATGCTACTGATAACTACAGCTCTCTTTAAAAATGTTTGTCTTGGCTGTGTGACTTCAATGGGTTTTTGGAGCTCCAGCCTTTTTTTTTTTTTTTTTTTTTTGCGGGCTCTAGGCCTGGGCAGCCTGTGAGCGGGATAGCGGGCACCCACTGGTATTGCACTACCTCCAGTGGGTGCGGGATTTCGTGCACTTTGGCATGTAAAAGGTTTAAAAAAAAAAAACCAGGCCTGGCTACTCGCGCCTGGGGACAGGCACCAGACAGCAGCTGCACAGGTATTGGCTGCTCCTTTGCAGAGGTCCTACATTCAATACAGATCCATTAGGTGGAGATGGGCTATGCCTAGGGGCCACCCTTGATACCAGGACACACACACACACACACGTGTTTTGTACTGTGTTTCCTCAACTGTATTGTGAACAAAATATATATGAGAATGAAAATGTACATAAAATTGTATATAGATTATTGTTTATGTTTCTTGAAATTGTACATAATATTTGGATGTGTAAATAAATGAAAAAAAAAAAAAAATGCGCGGTAGCACAGTGGTATCGTCACCGTCACACCGGGTGGAAAAGGCCCGGGTTCGAATCCCGTCGATAACGCGAGCAACTTTAATGGGCTTTTTTCACTCCGTGGCTGAGTTAGTCGATCTCAGGCGTAGATAGCAACGTTTTTTGCCACAGAAAACTGGGATTTTCGTCCAGTAAACAGACAAATCGACCATAGGACACACGCAATTAATAGACATAAGACACAGCACCACAGATGAATTTAATTATTCGGGTGGCATAAATTTAATAGTTTTTTTATCTAAACATCATTGCTAACAAGGTACACCCTTTCATGTCAACGGTCTTCACCTCTGGCGGTGCCGTCTTTCAGCAGGATAATGCGCCATGCCACACCGTCCGGATTGTTTGAGACTAGTTCGCGGAACATGAGGAACACTTCCAGGTATTACCCTGGCCTCCAAATTCTGCAGACATCAATCCCATCGAGCATCTGTGGTTTGTGTTGGAACAGCAACTTCGATCTGCGGCGTCTCAACCACGAACCTTACAGGAGTTAACGGATATGCTGGTTATGTGTTGGTACCAGATACCACAAAACACATTTAGAAATCTTGTAGCGTCCATGCCTCGCCCTGTACGAGCTGTTTTGGCTGCACGTGGAGGATCAACTTCATATTAGGTAGGTGGTCATAATATTTTGGCTCATCGGTGTATATATATATATATATATACCACGGCTGACCGTTAGCATCCCATTTCTGCCTTGCCATTTCTGATATGCTCTGACCCAGTCGTCTGGCCATTACAAATTGCCTGCTAAACATATTCACTTGCATTGATATCGCACTGATACGGAGGTAATCTCAAAACAAGAAAACCTTTCTCTGCAGCCACTGTATCTAATATATATTCCTTATTCTCAGGAGCATTTTTTCTAGTCTGTTCTACTTACCATGGAATCTCATTCCAAGTAGGACGGGGTCCAATATGGATTCTCTACAGCTTCTTGAGTACAAGAACCTTAAAGTTTGTCGAAGAATCATAAGTGGGAAATTTATTACAAAATTGTTCCTTTTCTACATTTTCATTTTAAAGTTTTATTTCAAAAAAAGTGCAAACAAGACAGTTATAGCTCACCTTTCTGATCGGTCCACAAGTAATCGATAACTTGGTATTACTTCTTACCTCCGATAATCTAGAAGCAAGTAAACAGCTCCCGGGAAGCGTACTTAATTCTTTTCGATATGCACGTCGAATTGAAGAGTCGCTGTTTGGAATATTGCAGAAGCGTCTATGGATGCATTCTTCTTGAAATTATATTTGGAGATCTCTGAAGAGTTGCCAGTTATTGCAGTTGGTACTCTTTCTGCGGACTCACTAAAGAGTATATGTACTCGTAAAAGTCGAGGAACATTCTAAATATGAATAAAAACCATCACCACCTGTCCAGATTTCATAATATTTTAATTTCATTAATATTTTCATTTCATTTCGGGTAGCCATCAATGAATACTTAAACTCTCCTGTAACAAGAAAAGTGCGTATCATGGGTCCTCTGTGATATGCAACTTGCAGCTCGTTTAAATAGGTCTAGATTTGGACCTTTTTGAAAATTAGATAAGCTCTTGAAGGCCTTAAAATCTTCTTCGATAAGTACTGATCTCAAGGGTAGGGATTAGGGGTTATACAAGGCTTTTTATCTGCTGTAGGCTTGAGAGTTGAAAAATATTTGGCAGTGTTGTGAAGATATATCAGATGAAGGGGTACATTCTGTCCGCAATGTTTCCATGGGCGATTTACCTAATGTACGTGCTGAAAAATCTAGAATGACTTTGGAAGAAAATCCTACTCTACCACCTGAGATCGGCCACCTCGATTGAAAGGCCTTTAAGATTTACTCCAGTCTCATACGAAATTTTCTCACTAAGAGAATCATGTGTAGCTATGATTCATTAACTTTTATTTCTGCTACGTTATTATTTTCATTTTCCAACACGAAATGTAAGTCCATTCCAGTTTTATTTACCATTAACAATGAATTCATAAAATGAAAGTTTCTCACAAATAGTGCTGTTTATGCCTCTTCACATCCAAGTGTCACACTACATAAAAAGCAGATCTAATGTACACATTGCGCTACATTTCAATAAATACGAAACAGATAGCCCTCGTGGTTTGCACAGTTGGTGTAATCAATCACCGTCCTTCCCATACCGGGTGGTAAAGACCTCATCGATGCTTTCCCAGGGATCAATAAAACACATGCTGAAAATTTGGTGTACATTTCAGCTTTCCTTATCGAATAATGCTCAAACATCCGAAACATAAATAAATATATATATATATATATATATAGGCATAATTATAAATTTTGTTTAAGAACAATTTGAATTTTTATTAGTCCTATTTTATTGGTCCTCGATGGATCTTTCTTGAGATCCAAATCTAAAAGTTCATAGAAATCAGTCCACTGTAGTTGAATTGTTACATGCGGACGGGCGGACAGTCATGATTAATACAGTATGCGTAATATAGTGTACCTTTTTTACTTGGTCTGTAAATAATCGATAATGTTTCCAATTTTTTTTTTTATCCCTTACTTCAGATAATCCAGAAGCAAGTAAACAAACAGTTATTGGGCAAGATACATAATTCCTTTTGACATGCATATCACATTGGCAGATTCACGCATTCTTCAAAAATTGTTCAAATTCTTCGGAGATCTCCAAATGCAATTTGGAGATCTCCAAAGCTTTGCCACTTATTGCAGTTGAAGCTGCTACTGTAATGGAGGCTGAACTGATGTTCGCAGCTGGTAGCGATACGTTATCAGAAAGTGGTATCATTGAATTTTCTCGAGAAGTTTCTCAATGATTTTTAACGAACCTTGTTTCGTTGGACAGAATATTTGTGGAGAAAGTCGAGGAAACTGAAACAGATCTTGGCGAAATGCGCATGACAGGAATATTTTAAAAATAATCGGATATTGTAAATTGTCATTTTATCAGATTTGCTGAATGAAATAATGTACGAGCTCAAATCCTTTGTTTTAATTCGATTCTTGACTTGCATTTTTGACTCAGACTTTATAAAAAAATAATAGTAAATGAAAATTTGAAAAATAGTCTGTATAAATGGTCAAAAATTTAAGGTAAATCAGATACTACTTACAGGTTAATTAAATCAAAATACATCTGGGTCTACTTCGCTTATTTTTAGGTCATTTTAGCTCAAGTGTCATAAAAAAAGGTTCAGAGACCTTTTGTTGTCACACTCGGATAGAACTGTTTTGAATTTGAGCGAAGTAACAGTTTCTTGTGATTTATAAATTTAAATTCTGCTTCAGGAACTACATTTTCCTAATGGGAAAGTTTCTCCCCGTCCTCGGTTTAGTCTACAAATGTCATCGATGTACTTCGGAAACATGTAAACCGATTTATTTCAAGAGCGAGAAAAATAAAGCGCAATATGTTATGTTAAAAAGGTTATATGTTATATTAAACAGTTAGCTGTTGGAGTCAGTTTAAGTCAGTTTACAGTAGAACCCTGATAATATTTGTTGTCAACAAAAGGCGGAGATGTATTAGGTGAGGGAATTTCGATTATTTCGATCCCAACTCAGTGAAATTTTACAAAAAAAAAATTGCGAACTGAATGAGGTGGGGCTAAATAGTTTGTTTTATATTTCTATGTTACGACACCAAATCTGAACCAAAAAGCAAAACAAATAAGAGATCTCGAAATATGGTGATTCACGGGATTCATATCACTGCTCCTCTAGAAGAAGCTGTAATACAGACTTTGAGAAACATTTTGAAATTTGCAGTTTAGGACATTTTTGGGTCACAGAAACGGTACATTCTTTAGATAAGTTTTAATCCCAGACGGGTTTTCTAGTTGGGAGGCTATGAACGGATCTGATGGGTACCAAAAATGTTATTTTCAATATTTGCTGTTCGCAGATCCACAGAGGGATCTGCAAATAGCAATGAGGGATCTTTCTGGATAGTGTATTAGTACATCTAATTTTTACCTGACATTTGAAAGCGATACTAAGGAAATAAAGCGCGTCAGGGGGTTATTTTTGTAGAAACAATGTTGATACAGCGATATACACTGAGTGATCACTGAATTATGACCACCCTTATGAAAAGTGAATGCGACCCGATGGCCACATGAGATACGAGACTCCGCAGTTAGTCGACCTACGTAGCATAGGTAAGGTGTCAGTGGTTCAGTAAGTAGTAAAATTCCGAGCGTGATGGGTAAAAGGAAGGATTTATCGGACTTTGATAAAGGACAGATTGTGGGAGCTCGACGAGTTGGTGCTTCGATTTCCCAAACGACTGAACTGGTGGAGTGTTCGAAATTCACCGTAGTTAAAGTGTACCAGGACTGGCGTCAAAATGGTCAAACAACGACCCTACGGCAAAACTGAAAAGGCCAGCGAAAGGTTGATGTTAGAGGTGAGCGCCGGGTCCGACGACTCGTACAGGCGCAGCACTGTTCAAGTGTTGACTACCCAATACAACATGGGCCAACCCGGAACAATATCTGGCATGACCATGCGTCGCACGCTCGCACGTATGGACTATACCAGCAGACGACCCCTACGGCATCCTCTCCTTACCAAGATCATCGGCGTAAAAGACTCGCCTGTTGTAAAGAGCATGCAAGTTGGACATTAGAAGATTGGAAGAAGGTGCGCTGGTCGGATGAGTCGCGTTATTTACTCCACACCGTGGATGGTTGTGTACGGATTTGGGATCAACAACGTAAAGCTTTTGATCCATCATGCATGGTATTAAAAGTGCAGGCCAGGCCGGTGGAGGCGGTTGTATGGTGTTGGGCATATTTCACTGGCAGGAACATGGACCTCTGGTGCATGTGGAACAACGTATTAGAGGTCTCCGCTATCACCAACTGCTTGCTGACTGTGTACACCCCGCTATGTTACACTTTTTCCCGAATTGCGATGGTGTCTTCCAAGATGACAATGCGCCGAGCCATCAGGAACTTTTTGTGCAGGAATGGTTTAAGGAACACGTTCTGACTTCCAGCATATCCACTGACTGGCCACCGAACTCCACCGATATCAATCCCACAGAGCGCTTGTGGGACACTATGGAAAGGCATATCAGGCGTCTGGATACACCAGTCACCTCCATACCTGCATTGCTGACCGCATTACACGTAACTTGGTTGGCCATACCTCCCGAACGCTTCCGACATCTTGTTGAATCAATGCCTCGTCGGATAGCTGCTGTACTGAGGGCAAAAGGAGGACCTAATACTCCGTAGGTCCCTAGCATTAACATCGAGTAGTTAGCTCTAGTGATTGACCTTAAACCGCCTGTTGTTTTTCTCTGCACTGTAGTATTAGTCAATCGAAACGATCCATTTTCTGACTCGATAAATATGCCCATTTTAATTTTTGTCAGATCCCGTTAGAAGTGTTCCCTACCCTGGCTGTACGTATGAAATCGTTAACCTTCTTACTAGAAAGGAGAAATTTATTTTGTTATGAATGGCTCTGTTTCAGTCTTGTAGGAATAGATGCGTTTCTAACATAATTTTTTCTTGGCATTAACTAACCGATAATTTCTTGATTTCTACTTATTATTATTATTTTATGTGCGCGCCAATTCGGCTGGTTAACTCTTTTAAATATCGGAAAACTGTGTATACATGCCTTCTTAAATTGTATTTGGAGATCTTTAAAGATTTTCCAGCTCCTTCGGTAATAAAAACTCTGATTTTTGACACAAATACCGTGAAATTTAATTTCATTCACTTTAATATCTCCTCTCTGATACAGTTATAACAAGATGTAAAGGAAAAAGGTAAACTGCAGCCAGTACAATTTATCTTTTTTCATATTGAGGCAAATGGACCATAATCTGCCACGCTGGTCCAGTGCGACCGTATTTAGTAGTCAAAGGATTGAATCCCTGCTAAGGAGGGGGTTCAAGGGAAGGGCTACGGAGGCCGGCCTATGAAACAGGTACAAGATTACAATTTACGTCTGTTTGCTACATAAAAACATTAAATTGTTTTATCTAGATGACCTGTATTGCAATCCTAATGATTATCTTCATTATTTTCCCTACTACCAGTAGTCCAATTGACCTCTCTATAGTTACTCACTTCGAACTACCTTTATGGATTGGCGATGTCTTTCAGATTCTCATTTAACATGGGCTAACTGGACCGCTGAGTACGACCCTCTAATATTTGGTCCACTATGGGCAGTTCCTCCCCATTTTCTCATCAGTAAACCAAAGATCGAAATGTGCCTTTACAAGATACTTTTTTTTTGCATTTAAAATTAATTTATTTATACAAAAATTTGTACCTTTTAGATAATTATATGTGTATATGTATATACACACATGAAAGGCCGTTTATGGGCACCATCTTCTGAGAGGCCTTTATATATCAAGAGATAAATAAGGCTTAACTTTAATGGTCATAAATTCCTTCAAAAAAATGTTATTGTTTCATAGTGAGCTGTACCTTTATAAGCATGCCGTCCCCCCTGAATTAATAACATCCGCGATTCGCGTCACGAAACCATGAACAGCGGGAGAAAAGCTGGTCTTGAAACTCTTTGATTGTCCTCTTTATTTATCCAACAATCTGTTGGATGACCTCCTTCCCTTAGTCAGTATTCAACAAGGTTCAACTGGACTGCGTGAGGTTCACATTGTTTCAAAGGATCTGCCGTGTTTCTCCAGTAAATATGTAGAGTTGCCCCATCGGTTCTCCATAGCCGGTTAATTGCCACGAAACATCGCCATTGTCTTAGAGGTTGGAGGAATTTCTGCAGTATTCTTTGATAGAGGCTGTAGATGCAAATCATCCCGGTAATTAAATGGTATGGATGTGAGAGACATAGTTCCTGCACCCTGTCGAAAGATAACCTACTGCAATCCCTCCCATGTCTGTCATTAATCGAGAATGAGCACTTTACAACTTGTACGCATATATACGCCCATTAGGAAAATTTTTCAAAAACCACAATTCAATTAGGAGGTGGTTGAGAAATCGTAACATTCTGTTATCTTCTCATCATGTAATTGTTTGTCAGTTACTTCGTGTGGATTTTCTTTGTCCCAAACTATATTTCTTATTCTAACAGTACCATGAAGATAAAAGTGAGCTCCATTGACAACGAAATTGAAGCAGATTTCTTGATCGGAGAGCAACAATTCTTGAATTTATGAGAGTGCAGTTTCAGAATCTTGGTAACTTTTTTCTAGCAGATATCCCGGAAATTTGTAAACGTGTGGTTCAATTAGGTTCACCCTTAGCGGAAGTCAATGATAGTTCTTTTATCAGTTCGACTAATATATTAACGATTTCTGCGATACTACAGTTTTGTTTTTTTTTCTCAGTAACTCATTTGACACCAGAGACTTCAAAGACATTTACTTTTCTTTATTGTCTTCTGTAAGCAGCAGGTAATGCTGTTGACATAATGCTTTATTTATGACTAATAATCATTATTTAAATTATCTAACTTTAAATCATTTTGTTTGAAAAAAAACTTTGTCGATTTCGTGAGAGGACCATCCCTGTAATACATTCTTCTTAGCCCCCCCCCCCCATACCGATACGTATGGAATCATAAAGAGTTATTTTTTTAACGTATCCCTTTCGACATGCACACCGAATTGGCAGATTCGCTGTTCTAAATAAGGAAGATCGTAAAGATGAACTGCGACCAGGAAGCCTCCTCAGCAATTCATGTTGAGGGAAATGGACCATGATCTGCCACGCTGGTCCAGTGCGGGTTGGCAGATCGACCGTATTTAACAGTCAGGGACTTGAACCCTGGTCTCCTCAAAGAGCGTGTGCTTCGATGCGATGAGTGTTGGCTGTAATCTAATCATTGTCATTACAAGTTCACCTGTAAGTTACCCTCATTTGCATATATTTTTAGTTGGAGCAGATGTAGGTGTCTGTCCAAAGGTCGATTTGGGTGAGTGAGGGGGGAAAACCCCCCTCAAAGCCTAGACCCGAGATCGACTAACTCGGTACCGCGAAAACGACAAGAGAAAAAAATTCCACTCCACCGAGTGGGATTTGAACTCAGGTCGCTTCAGCAGCAAGCGTAGTGCCTTACGCACTACGCTACCGAGGCCCTTATCAGTGATTCGCTAAACAGTAATGAGAACAGAAGGGCATTTTCACTTCCTCAAGTTATCTGCTGAACATAATAATGGATAAAAATTTTACATCTCAAGAGAAATTAAAAAATCTTAAATGTACCGAATGTTAATAAAACAAAATGGCGTAAAAGTATGCGAATGTTAATAAGCAGGTTTCATTGTGGGTCTTCAAATTAGATGGGCACAAATATAATGAAAATATCGTCCCATTGAATCAATGGAATTATGAATAGCGTAGGAAGCCTGATTTCTTTATTTATCATAAAATGTTCTCCCCGTTGAATATTGACTCAAATAAAATGCGGTCCAGTTTTGAAAGTGGAATGCCTTATATTTTAAACAACTGTATTAGTAATTAATTTGCAGAGCTTTCTTTTGGCTCACAGAACACAATTATGCGTATTAAAGGTGAATTTCGTTGGACCATATAATGCAATACAGACGTTGTTGGCAGAAGGTCAGATGACAAGAAATCCTGAACTCATAAAGGTGCAGTTTACGTTTGCTATTTGTAAATGTCCGAACACTTCTCTTTAAGTTCATTATGTTCATTCCCTTAAGGGTTGGGGATAATTTGGTTGCTGTTCAGCTAATGTCGTTAATTTAAAGCGGTTTTGACCTAAATCTAGGGACAGGGTTTTTATATCAGTAATGCATCCAGTCTGTTTAGACTTCAATGTTAGCCTTTCATAATTGAGCTGAGGACCTTTTCTTCATTATTCGTTCTCTTCTTGAGAGCTGTTGTTGTGGTATTATAGTTTTGAAAACTGGAAAAAATGCGTTGTTCCAAAGGGAGAAAGCTAATCTGTTGCTTTTCTTTATTGTTCTCAGTATTAATACAATAATTTCTGCCGGACAGATAACTTCCCCCTTTTTTTGAAAAGACAAATGTTATAATGAACAGATAATACTATAAGGTTAAATTTATAATGGGGCAGTAAAATTCTGAATTCATTCCCTCTGATTCTACCGAAACTGTACAACTTCTAACTTTGGGAGAAAGGTAAATTGTAGGCATTTTCATCAGAAAGACATTAGATTGATTACAGCACAGAGGAATACAAATTTCTTTGTAGTAAGACTGCTTGGACGGTACATGAGTTACATTCCATTCAAAGCTCCTTAAACCTACCATTCCCGGTGCCGAAGCACATCCATGGTACATGAGTTACAGAAATAATTATCCACTGTTCAAATCAATGTCAGGTAACACCTTCAGTACATGATTTCGTTGCACCAAAAGGAACTAATGATATCTGTTGACTTGAAGAATACAAAGAGACTCCAGCTCTGTAAGGTACAACGTTTTGGAAGCGGAAGTCTTTTTACATCTGTGTGGAGAATGATTGATCAGTTTAAGACCTTAAAAAAGTGTCTCTATTGTGAACTCATCTTATGTTGTTGTTGTTTGGGAGTATAAACAGAAAATTTATAAATCAGAACCATATTAAAAAATGACTTTAATTACCTAATCTTACAGCACGATTGGATAAATATGTGATCTTTGCTGATTTGCATCGTTCTGTCAATGGGAATAATATTGAAGAGCAGCAGCACCTGCTCATTTATCGAATCAGATTCATCTACAACAGAGTAAGTCTGAGATATGCTGTTAATTGCACATATACAGGAGCCATAATTTGAGACGATGGTCGTCACATTTGTGACTAATTACCATGAAGAAAAGCATTAGCTCATGCGTCGACTTTCTCCATATTCTGAGGGTACGCCTAAATTAGTTCATTTTGAATTGTAAATGAGTACACGATAATTTAAATTTTTCGTTTATTCATTCAACTGCCGTTTTCTGGAACAACTTTCCACAGAAATTCAAGTCTAATGTCAACAGATATCTTCTTTCGTCTTCTCAACCGAAGCACGGCACTATAGGTTCCAATAAAAAAAAGCTGTCGTTTAACCTTGTCAACGGTTTCGATCTTAAGAGCAGCCGTTGTGATATTTTAAAAACAATAGCTCACAAGAGAAATTAGTTATTTCAAAGAAAGCATCGCTTTGATTACTAGGAATTTCTCAGCTTTACGTCCCGTTTCTTAAACGCGAATCATAGAATACGTAGGTGCCTTTAATGAAATAAAGAGACTGAAGTGTTTCTTTGAAGCAACACAATAAATTTTGTGTTTATTAAGATCTCAGCGATTATAGGATTGAGGTTTATAAAGAGACAGTTAAAGGAAATTCCCCCAAAGTGAAGCGAATTGTAGGAAGTTTTTTTCCTAGTAAGCAAGTGTTAGGCATTACAATAAGGTGCCTCCATGGAGAAATTGAAACACCAGCTTCCTTGCACCGTATGGCCTCACTGAATACTAGAATCTCTTTCAATTATGTGCGTAGTAAGACAGCCAATTGGTTACTGTCATTGACACGCAGAGATTATCTTATCACCCTGTTGAAATCAGACTTCTTCAGTACATGTCGTCCTTCTGCCAAAGGGTATCCATTGACTTGAAGAATACGAAGAGACTCCAGTTCTGTGTGTTACAGCGATCTGGAAACGAAAAAAAAATTACATCTCCTTGATGATTAAGACATATTTTCAGGATGATGCGAATATTAAATATTGTATTCCCAGATTATAAATAGCAAATTTATCCCTTCCTTTTGGGTCATGGATCGACTTTCTCCATTGTATTTTAATGAGACTACCACTAGTTTTATGGCACACTTGAGTAGAAACATTGGTTATTTTAGCTCATACTTTGCCAAGTACTGTGGTATTATCGACTGCAGGTTCCCCACTCGTGGTGTTTTTAGATATACTTCTCAAAAGAACGTATTCTGGATTATATCTGAAGAAACAATAATAAAAATCAACCTTCCCATTGCAAAATTTAATCAGAATCATTAGAAACAGAAATTATTCGTGTACATAAAAAATTGGATTGTCACTATTGACGAACAGAAGAGATCAATCACTCTTCTGTTCGTCAATAGTTCGCCCCGAGATAAAAAAAATTCCACTCAGGGCGTTTCCCAGCAATGTCAACGTATTCCAAAATAGAATAAATTATATTTTGTTAATTACCACGGTCTCCAGACATAGAAGTATGCAAATCTTTATTTACTGTCTGGTGGGTATGAATCCTTGTTGTGCACGAGTCTTTTAAATGACACTGCAGGGCATAGTTGTGTTATCCTGACGATTAATATAGGAACGAATCTTTGCGATGATGTTTGTCAGATTACCATGAAAAATAACTTCTTGCATCGACATGACTCGTATTTTGAGAGTACGCCTGAATTAGTTGAATTATAAACTGGTCATTTCTGATTACAGTTTGCCAATTAATATGGTATTGTCGAACTACTTTGAGTTGGAGTTCATCCACTCATATTGTTAGAATGCCAAATGAACTTCGTTTTCAGTTTAGTCCTGTGAAAGGATTTGAACCAGAGTAGACATGACAAACTGGAATTATTCTTGGGCATTAGTTTCTCAATTCTACCAAAAGTTCATAAAACTTAGAATTGTGGATTTTCACTGAAGTTCAGAATCATTTAACTATAAACAGCAAGTGCATTCTGATCTTGGTCTTTTAATAGACAATGTCTTACTTGATATACTGTATATCAAAAAGCCGTTTCTTTTCTGATGAGATTCAAAGATTGTCTTCCCATTATTAGAGTAGGAAGTTTCATCAGTCTAGTTTGATTTCTAATATATTCATTGATTGCACCTAGTAACGTTAAAAAGTTTAATGTTTTCAAATGAAACTCGTAGTCTGTATGTAAAGTAACATTTTATATTAACGAAATCTTTTTTTTTTACTCATTAGAATGGCCTCTCTGATATAAATATACTTGAGTTCAACTTAGGAGTTTCATAATCCCTCTATGAAAGTTTTTGAACTTTAGTGTTAAAAATCAAGTTATCCTTTACTTTAGCATCTATAATCATGATAGTTTTGTAGATTTATTTGTTAGAAACTTTCCGAGTGAACTAATAAAGGAGATTAATGTGTAGTTGTCAGCAATGGGATACTTGGACAAATGTATGCACGCTCACATGAAGAAAACTAAGTCCAGGTTTTTAATATTTGCAGAGACATAAAATGTTACAAATGTTTACAGAACGTTGAAAATACCAGCGAAATTTGACGTGGAACTGTTTGTGCCTGGCTGTCTTCCTGTCATTAGAAACACTGAGCAGCAACTTCCCAATACCAGCAACACTTAGGACGGAATTGGCTGTCGAGCAGTAACTTCTACCTTTTCGCTCCCTCGCATAGGCAGGCGCCGGTAAAAGGAAACTTAGAGAGATCACGAGGTGTCGAGGAAAGATGATCAGGTGGTTAGCTCTCCGATGAACACTTCGCCTCCATCGACGGTCAGTTTCTCGAAAGTGAAGTACCCCGACTTGGTGGAAGAGGATGAAAAAAGAACTTGAACCTCGTAAAATATCTGCGACAAGTCCCGGGTTTGTTCGTCTTCGCCAAAGTTTGCGTACAGAAGGAAGCGGGGCCTCCTGGGGTAGTATCTTTCCAAGGCCAGGATGCACGCGTCCACGTGGTGTACTTTATAGTTGGGCTTGCGCACTCGAGTCTCCTCATCAAAGATGCTATCCATAAACAGGGATGCGGTCCTGTTCCTCAGCTTGATCAGACGACTGATGATAGCTACTCTCTTCAGTTGCTTCTCCACGTTCAGCGTCTCGTTCGACGAATCTGAATATACAGGTAGCCACGGTGAAGTTTCTAGGCCCGTGAAATTGCCGTACGTATTAGAGGACCACTGCATCGGGTAGAATTGCCCTCCTCGGAATACCTGCAAGATGAAAAAAAATCCATTTATACAGAATAAACGACAATAATTATTGATCATTATGGAACAGAAACTGATAGCTTTGGATTCTTTTAAGTATTGCACCATAATACCAGTTTATTGTTTGATGGAGAGCTAATAATTCCTTCTGAGAGTCATACAATGATTAAAGTGTAGCCCGAAGTATTTTGATACTGGAGCCTTGGACAAAGTTATGGTAAGACGAACCCTTCTGCTACCGTGTGGCCACGGATCTTAATTAGTTTATTCCGTTATGTACAAGTCTTCAAATTATATCCTAAGGTTGCCTGACGTTAAACAAAAATTACAACTCGTTTATCATATTCTAAAACTTATTGAACTGCTTGCTTTTATTTATACTTTCATTATCTATTTTTTTTTCCAGGAGCATCGCCTCAAGAAGTGAAAGTCAGTTGTCCAGTACCTTAAATAGATCCTGCACAAGGCAGCTGGTAGCTTAGTTTGTCAATTGGAGTATTGATATTTTCCCAATCGATCTGTCAGGTGACCTACAAAACTTGAAAGCAATGCTTCGTCTTTCACTGCCAGCTTAATAAGATAAAACTTCTTTCTTCAAGAATCATCGTATATATCCTAGGTTGCCGTTTCCTAAACCTTATGTTTCAAGTAACAGGATACGTACATTAAAGTACTCTGGGTTGACTGTTTTTGTTTCATTTCCGCCAACACTTTCTTTGTCACGTTAATTAAAATCGCATCGTCATTTACCATGCTCTTTGAATTCAAGTGTTCTCACGACTGCTTTATTTACCCATTTCTCATAGCCGTTCACTTTTTCTTTCTCCTGTCGATATCGGAAGACTTTCTTTAAGAGTTTAAAAAAAAACTCGATAATCTTAATTACAATCATTAAACTGAGCAGCCGAATTCAAGGATACCTGCACACTTCCTGACGCTAGCCAAAAGAAAATAAATTGCTAAAGTTTTGTTCGTTGCAAATGAATGAACAGCCTTTCCCATAGATGGAGAATTAATAGAAAATTTCCGTGTTGGCTCACGATGGATATTTTTATCTTTTATGTACTCGAAGAGTTAAAAGTTTTTTCTACTGTCAACTTACAATTTATAAAGTTAAATACCTTTTGTGATCCATTAAAGTACGCATGATATCTAAAGAATTTTACAACTATGTTTGTTTTTAACCAATATTCCCAAAGGATATTTATAGTGACATTTCGGGATTGTCACTAGTAGGTGAGATAGTTAAACATGTACTAAAAAGAGGCGCATAGGCGACAGCAGCTTTCATTATTCTATTTCTCCTGGGCTTTAAGCTCGACCAGAAGTGTTAGTAGATCTTATCCTTAAATACCCGTCTCTCTGGACGTACGCTTGGCGTTCTTCCAGATCATTTATCAATGGAGTAATTGGTACGGGGGTGATGATGACAGGTATTCTTAAAAAACTACTTTTCCTCTATTAATTCGACTCTAGTGAAAAGTTTGTGTTCAGGTTAGCAAACCAGTCATGAATAATCAGGTGTCGTTGGAGCACGGAGACAACCAACAAATATCACTGGTAGCTGTGAGAAAGTCGATTCCCATAGATGAGATGGGATTAACTGAAGGTTTTATTCTCAAGAGTGAATTTCTCAACATTCCCACAACCGTTACTGGAGTCTTCAATATGTTATCACGTTCTTCTTTGATGCCTAATGAAATTCTCCTCCAATCACTTAGCCCTTAATGTATCCAGTAACTGCAATACCAACCAAGAAATCTTCGTCCGTTAGAATTTAAGACGTTCTTCTCTTTCCTCTTATAATTACAATGTATTATATGGCGAATCTGGATGATGGCATATCCAAACTTATGCGAATATTTCCTCGATGGAGCCTTTAAAGACATGAGATTTAATTTTCGGTTTTATTCGAATTAAGCCCTTCTTGTTTTCTTAAACAGAAACATTTGATTGATTTCTATTATTTTTAGCAAGTATTAACTGTACTGTTGTATCAACTTGTTATTGTAAAGGTACGTGTACGCCTTACACGCATTTGCATATATTCTAAATCGGAGTAGGTGTAGGTGGCTGTAGTTGTGTGTGTTCTAAGGTCGATTTTGGGTGTGAGGGGGGAAAACACCCCCCTCACAGCCTCGGCCCGAGATCAACTAACTCGGTACTGCGAAAACGACAAGAGAAAAAAATTCCACTCAACCCGAGTGGGATTTGAACTCAGGGCGTTTTCGCAGCAAGCGCGCTGCCATACGCACTACGCTACCGAGGCCCATACTAACTAATCACTAAACTGTAACTTAAACTTACGACAGAAAAGAGGAGAAAAAAATTCCCCCCTCTTATCTTAAATGCTCTGTTGGTAATATAACGTTTTAGCCTTTTTTGTTGGTAATATAACGCATCGAATAAATTGTAAAAACATTTTCAATCGGAAGTATAAATAATATGCTAAAAGTTGCACTGCACGCTTTTCTGAAAATCCTTTATATTCCAACAGATATTTAAAAAACACTGCCATAAGCCAGGAAAACGTTTGCTGTTTCCTATTCTTTTCTTTTTATACAGAATGTATAAAACTCTTGTTAACTGGGCCTTGTACAAGACAAGATATATTTAAGTTTAGTGAAATTTGAAAGGTCACCAAGGATACATTTCAGCTGTGTAAGGCAAATCTTTTGTAACAAAAATAAAGTAGTGCTCAGCAATGGGGAACTCCATCTTCTTGAACGTATGTTTGTGGCAGATCATTTTGATCTTCACTCGAATGATTCTGCGACTCAGAAAATTTTGAAAAGTGTCATCGCAGACCATAGTCATGAAGATCCTGAAGAATGCCATGTCGCCAGATACTATTTAAGGCTTGTTCTATGTCAAGACATCGCTGCTTCTTGAAGACCATGGACCTCATAATAAAGGCAGACAGATCTACTTTTATCTTGAAGTCCATGGCCTGTATTTTCGCACCGTGCTCAGGTCATACCACTATTGTGAGATGTCAGTATATAATCTTTGGTGATGGGGTGAGAACAATTTTTTTTTCCTTTTCACCAGCGATTGGTGCGTTTGTGGTCGAATTCTTATTCACCCTGCGTTACAGTACCAAAAAACCAAATGAATTTTTTTTTCTAACTGATTAATATTATGCTACAATGTCTGTCGTCGTCCCCTCCCCTAATCAGTATTTTAAAGATGGAATGAAGCCCTCTAATTTTTTGCAATTTCGATGAACATATTACACCTCCCTCCTCTTTGGTACACAGTACTGAAATTGCATTGTTTGTTTGGAATATACCTGCCTGAAGTTTCTCGCTCGCTCTTCATTTCATCGTTATTCTATGGTGTACCGCCATACCAAATTTTATCCTGCCTCATTGCAAGCTGCACGAGTTTTACCACGCTTTCTACGTGTTCTGTTAATTTTGCCGAGCAGTGCATTTCACCTACTTAGACCAAAATGTATCTGTTCATGTTGATTTAGTAGTGCTGGAGTCAGGAGTTTTCCAAATCTTGTGCAGTGGTCAATTTCCGACAATTTCTGCACTACTCGATACAACGTCAACCTCCGAGACAGGCCAATCAGTCGAAGTTATATGTTGCCAGTTATGGTGTTATTTGCAGTTGAACGTGCATTTTAGCAATATATCTCTAAAATGCGCTTCCTCCATTCCCATCAAGACTTTCTCCCAAATAACCTTGGTGGAAACATTAGTGATGAACACGTTTTCATCAAGATATTTCTACCATGGAGGAACATTAAGGGACGTGGAAGCCCAGTATGGTGGCGCACTATTGATGGAAATTGATCACGGCTCCCGTCTAATGACACGTATACCTGCCATTAGATAGGAGAAAATGGGCTGGTATCAACATCTATTTATGGATTTTTTTCCTGGTTACTCACTAGTGCCCTCTTTTAGTATTCTGCGTCATTTTAAATATAATTTTTCACTTCGCATCAGTCAGTGATCCTGCCTAATCAAGAGCGGATTATTGGCCATAAGGATTCCATGAAGTTTTGTTAAAAGTACCCTAACTTTTTTACAGTAGCTGTAGATATCTTCGCTAATATATACCTACCGAACTACTCAGCGTTCATTTCTTAGAGGACACTTGTAATCACATCCCCCCTTTTGACAAATACCGCATTTCTTGTTCATTCGATGTTCTTTTCTGAAGACACCATTCTTCCCCACCCCGTACATCAGGGACTTTCCCCTTTCTTTCATTAGTGGCGAACGACTACGTCAAGAAAGTAAACAGAAACCGTTTTTATCGTTGTTCACTAGCTCGCTGAGATCAACCGGCATCCCAGGGCCAAGGAGTTATTCCCAGATAGAGATGCGATAAATCAACACCGAGGGTGGAGGGGATCGATGCTCACCGCATCCCGATAGCCTACAATCGCTCGGTCAAAAGCTCTTTGTTGCGCGATGAACACCCTGCAAGTCGCAGGTAAGAAGGAAACTTTGGAGCGTAGCTGGCAAAAATCTTATCTACGTGCAACCTACACAGCACTAAAGATAAGAAAGTAGTGAATAAAAATACATTTCAAGTCAGCTATTTTTGGCTACACGCTCTCACTGAAGGATTAAGTAAAAGAGCAAGAAAGCTACCCTAACCCCAGGAAGATATAAAACGAGGAATGTTGAATAAGTATCCTAACAAGTAAATATAAAAGAAAAAGAGTTAGTTGGGATTGAAATACAAAAGAAGTCTTTGCAGTTGATTCTTTTGGGCTCTCGCTAACCGAGTTTCTTATGATTATCTGAAAAGAAGCATTCATACTTTATTAATAAATTTAAGAGAGCATATTTTAAGGTTTGGCGTCCAAAATCCCGGATTTATCGATCCTCCGTTCTCTGTTTTGAATCTAGTAAGTTAAGTAGTTGTAGAGAATTCATTAGAGTTGCACAAAACGAGGACTACGATTATTTATAGTTTCAAAATAGTACAAAATATCACAGCTGAAGTGGCGAGGACACTATGGAAGCGGACACATTATCGATATTGCAAAACGATTAAGAGGGCCGTTATCGACAATCGATAATTCCTGACTTTGATGTTAAAAAAATGCAGGACTTAAAGCGCAAAGGAATCGCCATTAGAAAAACAAGACAATTTATGAATTCAGTACGCTTATATGCATTTATAAACGAAGACGATTTTAACAGAAAACGCGTTCAAATCACTTGCATAGCTACACCAGCGAAATTCGGGTAATTTAAAAATCATTAGAAGTATGGTGCACAGGCCAGGAGAGAATTACACTGGATGGACTAAACGATCGTGCATAGGCCAGGCCAGAATCAATACAGTGCTACAACAAAAGTGCAAACATTTGGAAATCCGTAAGATGAATAGGAATCGTGGGTAATGCGGGAGGAGGAATTAGCAGAATGCAAGCGATAGAAAGGAACTTTCTGTGCGGTATTTGTGCAAAGACCAGAAAGATAGAATAAGAAACGTGGCCATTCGGGAGAAGAATGATTACAAGAAGCGATTGAGAGGAAAGGCTGAGATGGTTCCTTGTTGGGTTTTAGGAGAATCGGCGACTAAGGCCATATTGCTCCGTGTATATTGTCTGTACTAGGTCGATTTTCTGTTTTGCTGGACGAAAAACCATGCTGTGTTTGCCTGAGACCGACTAACTTAGCCACGTTGTTAAAAATGCCCATAAAAAGTCGACGGAACTCGAACTCAAGTCTTTTCTACCCGGTGTGGGATGACGCGATCCTACCAACCACAGACGAGGACGTTTGGACATGTAAAGAGAATGGAGGTTAAGACACTGCCAAAGAGGATGTCAGAAATTAAAATGGAGCATGAAAGACCAGAGAAAGACCTGAGAGAAACTGGTGCAAAGATAGGGTGAAATGGAGAGGACTGGTTTCTTTATCGACCCGGCAAGAAGCTGGAATGACAACGGATAAGTAAGTAAACAGGAAATTTAATGCTTATCGTATGAATACTAATGAACGCCGCCTTTTAAAAGTTTTTGAAACTATTTGTTCCATTATAAGATTATCCAATTATCTACACGTGATAAAAAAACAAATGACGATTGTCCCAAGACAGGAAGAGCAGCATTCATAGATGACCATAGGTCATTTGCATCCACGTATGCCATGAAACTGAACCATTATATTTGCAAGACTGCTTCCAACCTGACTGTCTTTGCTGACGAATTTTTCATAGGAAATATTATTTCAACTGGCATCTGTAATGCCACCTCTTCATTTAAAACCATTTCAAACTCGTACATCGATCATTCAACATCCATTGAAGATTCAGCAGCCAACTCACCAAATAACTTTTCTTCTTCGTTTAATCTCCCCATCTGTATTCTCTGTAGTAACCTTCCCCCGTGTGCTTTTTCTTGAAAAGTAAAATTTGCCGTGTTGCTATGTTCAGTGCCAATAATCCTCTTCTGGATTCCCAACCTTCATCCCATTTCCAGTTCTTCACTGTACGATTCAGGAACCTTTCATATTTGAGGTTATCTTCAAATCAAGCGCGGTGTGGGTTATAATACGAACGCAGTCCATGTTCCACAATTCTACATTTCGTCATCGCCTACCAAATACTCGAAGAAATCTTTCTTTACTATTTAAGAAGAAAATGAGACAAACTTCCTCTTTCTTCAAAATATAAAAAAAGAAAAAATCAAGATATTGTGCCCTGATACGAGCTGAGTTGACCATTTTTTTTAAATCTTCCTTATCACGAAGGACTTAGGACAAGGTCGCTCTCAGATATTGATCTCAGCATAACCCGATCAATGGAATTCTGATTACGGTTAACTCATAGCTTATAAGTGTCTAAGAAAGAAAAATCTGCTGCTTTTTATGTTACTTCGATAGAGCAATCTCGTACTTTTTCTTGACCATATTGCGCTATATTTGATCTATTGGTCATATTGTAACTTTGCACAACTTTTTCTGATACAGCACGTCCTTGTAACTGGAGCTAACAATCAATACTTGCTGTATTTTTTGGATATTGAGTTTATATATATATATATAATCTTTATTGTATACAAACATGGTATATACAATAGACCCTTCACAGCAGTAATGCCAGGGGTTTTACATTGGCTGGTGGACAATAATAGCCTTGGGGAGACGGGGCCCACATCGAAGTTCGGGCTCATCCCCCAGAGCCAACAATAAAATAGAATCAGTGTCAGATTGTTTACAGGATATATGCTTTTGACAGTATTTACAATGAAATAATAAAGATATTCGTATTTACATTATGTTATATTAATATTTATATTCATAAAGACATCGTGCTTTGAACATTATGTACAACACATTGGGCATTATTATGCTGCCCTTATTAATGTGCACTTTGCCTGGCCAAGGTCAGGCTCTTAAGGATCTGTCTTCGGTACCTCCGATCCTTCACAAACCTACAGAGGTCGCCGTCAATTGAAACGATTGTGGGAAGCATCTCCTTGGGGAGAAAGCGGTCACTGAGCGATAGTCTGTTATAGTGAGCTGTGAGCATGGGAGCTGACCTCAGTCCGGGTAGAGGGATCCTCCAGCCACACAGTTCCCAGATGCTTGGCTCCGAGACCATTCCGGTTGTCATCTTAACAGTGAAAACGAGGCGTTTTTCTAATACAAGATCTGGAAGTCGGGCAAAGTGAAGTGACGTCGCCATCGCAGTTGTCCTTTGCTGGGGTGGACGACGATGTTTTTGCGTGATCCAACGAAGGAGCCAGTATTCGGCGGAGTACACGCGCTTGATGTTGGTAGGGGCCGCGGACCCCCAAATTTCCGAGGCATACAGTACGACGGAGTATACTGAGGTGTATACGTATCGACGAGTCACATCCAGATCCCTAACGTGGAGCAGTTGTTGTTTTGTGGTCCAGCGCATTTGACAAAATTTTGCTATGAGCTTGTCAATGTGGGGGTTGAAGCTCAGTTTATAGTCGAACACGACGCCCAAGTCTGTATGCATCTTGACCGCTGGGAGGGGAATGCCGTCTAGTGAAGCTTGGATTTCAGTGGGTTGGCGCTTCAGAGAAAAGACCATTTGGGCTGATTTGGCGGGGTTAATGAGGAGGCCAAATTGATGGAGATAGGATCCTAGGTTATGTAACTTTTCACAGATCTTTTTATTGATGTTTGAGAGATGTTCGCCGGGGTTAATCTGAGTATATATTTTAATATCATCGGCATAGCAGAGTATGTCTTCTCTCTGTTGCACAAACGGAATAATAATTGCGGTGAATAATGCTCCGGAGAGAACTCCACCTTGGGGAACTCCCGCAGTGATCTTTCTCCAGATTGTGTGTTGATCCACTTTGAGAAGAATGGTTCTGTCAGAGAGCAGGGCTGTGATAAACCACAACATGTCACCTTTTATGTAGAAGTAGTTTTCTAGGAGGTGAACAAGTGAGGGGATACTGATGGAGTCGAAGGCAGCTTCCAGGTCGATGTAGGTGACAGAAAGCTCTGCTTTCGCTTCTAGTGCACTGAGAATGGTGTTGGTTAACGATGTTAAATTGGTGACTGTGGATCTACCTGGAATTCCATAGTGAATCTGGGGGGGTTTGTGAGGCATGATTTGATTGATGATGGTGGAAAGTAATGTCTTCTCCATGAGCTTCAAGAGGCTGGATTTTTAATTTTTCTTAATCACGGTATATACGTTTCTATGAAGATTTTTTCCCTCCAACTTGATGGACATTAAGGGACAAAGACTTCCAGTATTAGCGAATGCGAATAGAGATAGTACGCGTGTCCAATGACGTCATAAGGCTTTGAAAGGTGCAAGCAGAGATGGTAGCGTGGATGCTGCCTTTGGAAATAATGGCCGACTGGGAAAAGTTTCTGATTTCTCCCCTAACGATATGTCTGTTAGACAAGTGAGTGGGCAGACGGGGTATTCGTGAGATGGGCGGTCGTTATGCCGCAATAGGCCACTGAGGAAATAAAGTTGCGGGATGTAGGAAGCTAACGATGTCGTTTTGTAACGCTGTTGTCAAATCAATGAGACATAAGAGGTTGTTTATATTAGTGATGGAGACATATTGCAGTGATAGTGCATGCTGCGTCTGCTTAATGTTACATTATTGTTAGGTTTTGCCCCTAAAAGCAAATGTTTTGCTGTTTCCATCATACTTTGTTTTTCAGGGGAAAAAAGATATTTTCCTTTTAAGAAAGTATATTGCGCAGTTTATGACAGAACGCTTTCCCACTTGCAGCTAACACGGATATGCCTTAGAAAGAGGAGACTTTTAAATGCCGGGAATAATAGCTTTAGGGTGGGCGCGTATACTTTTTGAATGGAGCATTTAGCCTTTATAAATATAGGCTAATATCCTCAGTTTGGTTCATAAAAGGTTACGAGCAGTTATGGGATACATTTACTTAGCGTAAAGGGACATCTAGTTGAGGAAACAAGATCTATATTATGACTAAACGCTAATGAAACGAGTATTTATTTATTTATGAATGCAGAAAGAAAGAAGAAAGTAGCAACTTCCGCAGACGTTTCCCGGGAGTAATTTTAAACCGCTTTTGCAGAGTGGCAATCACTGTTCCAACCGACTTCCAGAAAATTGCAACTGTTGGGTAATCTAAGTAGATTTGTGGATCGGTAGGACTTTACCCACGTTTTTGTCTTTGGTGGGAGGATGGATTAGATTCTCTGCTTTGTCCTAGAAAATTACTGTATTTTTTGATTTTGATCGAGTCTCTTTTGGGGGAAGGGGAATGAATCCTAGAAGATACCCCCGGTGTGCCGCTGAACCTAACCCACAGGATAGGGGAGCTTACTTGATTAAAGTTGTGCTTCTCATTTCCTGTTCAACATGCCTTTTAAGTAATCCTCGAGTTCTGAAGGTAATTCCATTGAAATCCGTCCACTGGGAGTGGAGGTGTTACAGGTGGATGCGGACAGACATGGTGAAGATAGTAGGCGCTTTACAAATTTGCCAGCGAAATTACCTGAAAATAATTCAAGTAACCTAAATCCTATAACTCGTGGCGATAACAAAACAATTCAATCTTTGAGAGGAATTTGCCTTAGTGAGGACATCATTCTTAGCTAAACAAGTTCACCATTACGTTTTACGCAAAATAGGGTATCGTCCTCTTTTAAAAACTCATTGGATATATTATGCCTACTTCTGTTCTGTTTATTGTCGTTTTAAATAGAGGCATCGTTGCCTCTTTCATTTTATGAGTTTTTGAAATTTTGGACTTTTAAGGAAATTTCAAATTATGAAATTAATTTTAACGTTCAATAAACTCAAATTTATTCAGCCCTTTTTCCAAAGATGGCACTTCTTACTGTGTAACTGTAAGCAGTGCTGTGTCTGAGTTCGGTTTTTCACCAAGTATTCTTCATTGGAATCCTTGATGACAAACCAAGAACCCCAATTAAGTTATTAAAACTGTTCAGTTTGGAAATTAACCTTACTCGTAGAATTTAATTTATAATCATGGCATTTAGTGACAAATATTTTTTGCACATCAATTGCGTACAAAACAGAAGAGTTGCATGGCTCAATCTATTGTGAATATTCTCTTTAGTTAGTAACTCGCCAAAAACTTTTCTAGTATTTGGAAGTTTTCTTCCACTTTTCAAAGAAAGAGTCGCAAACTGATCTTAGATTATTTCAAGGTGACAAATGTAGAGTCGATGAAAGAGCTACTCGGTCTGTAAATTACTAAAATCTGAACTCTGATGCTTAAAGGACGATTCGCTCTTGGGTGGTCCAGCATGGATTTTGACCTATAATACTAGCTGCTCTCGTCTAATAGCTAGTTGGATTCATCGTACAAACGCTCTGTACTATTTCTTATTTCATCCAGCACACATTTCATATGTCTGATGTTTGCCTTTACAGTTTGGTCATCTTGGTTGTTACGAGTACTTGTTTGCTCTTTAGAGTCACATGCCGCACAAATGCTGCTCCTTGCAAGCCGTCAGAAAATGTCCATATTTCCATCCTCTAAACCAGCGCAGCGGATCTAGGATATATGGTCGAACATCGCATGCTAAGTATCCTGCTTTAAGAGATGCCAGATGTCTGGTCGGTTAAAAGTCAAGATGATATTTTTAGTTTGGATAACATTACCATCCCCTCTGACAAAATTATTTTAAACTACTGCCGCTGTTTATTCTTCTAACTCCATCTTCATTTCTTCCTCTGTGACACTGAGGAGGTCCCAGGCGTAAATTACACCCCGGGATGACTGCGTTGGAGTACTCCAGTTTTGTAACAGTAATGTTGAAGCTCAAAAATAAATTAACAGGTCTGGTTTCCCCGAAGTCTGTTACTGGAAACCAAAAACTGAAACCGTAGCGCCGTTGATCCTCAGCTGTTTCCAGGTTTTCACGAATAACTGTTCGTTCAAGAATCAACCTTTTGCGTTAGTATGTAGATAAATCAAAAATTCCTTGCGTGAGTGTTCTTTATTGTGAAAATGCCTCGCGTGCCCTGACATGATGCAAACACAGCTCCATTTCTTACCTACCAAGATTGGAATCGAAATTTAAAGCAGTCAGAGGCCACACGGCGAATCATTTCTACGAATAGCAACTGCAAATTGCGTGGGTGACCATCAGATGGTAGCGCTGCTGTCTGCTAAATTCATCACATTCCGTTTGTTCTGTAGCATTCCACATAATCTGACATTGGTGAGAAATGAGCTTTTGTTTAAAAGAAATTCCCTTCTTTGTGTCGCTTTCCCAACTAGGTATTATGCATTTGTAACTGTAAGCGCATTTATTTCTCTTTTTTATTATTTTTTTTGAAAACATACTCATAATAATTATGAAATTACTATAATATACACTTTTCCACTAATGATATGAAATTTTGCCACAAGATAAAGCATCTCCATGACTTAAGCAATGTTATTACATTCATCGTAAAGGTTTCATTAAACCTGAATTTGAATAAAATACTTCTGTTGTTTATCCGACGAAACAGTATACTGGATAATCGGTCTTATTATACTGCCTCACCAAAATATTAGAAAATGCAGTTAATAGTGAGAAGGTTCTTTAGCAGCGAGAACACCATCAACAGCTCTCTCTTATTGCTTGCAGGGTGATGTTAGCTCAATCCGAATTAGAAATGGCGCATTCGAGAGTTGGCAGCTATTCTCGCTCTCGGATGCGCCATTTCAAATGATTCCACAGGTTCCGATCGGATTCGAATCCCATTAGTAAATGTGGAGGACCAAGGAAGCCACTTGGGATACACTTCATCCCTGAACCATCCGTTACTGGTGGACAATGACATCATCGCGCTGGAACGTCCATTACCACCTGAATGCGCAACGTCGATAGTGACCTCAAGAATAACAAAAGGAAGGTCGCTCACATCAGAAAAACACCAACAGGTCACGTTAAACATCTGGTGGTTCTATTCTGATGTGGTTCTCCCATTCCCGTATTAACTTGATGCAGTTAGACCAGATTATAGGTAGTATAAAAAGGTGCATGAGGAAAATGACCTACCTGTCTGAATTCCAAAGAGGTCAAAATGTTGGTGCACGTTTAGCAGCAGCATCGATGATTAAAACTGCTGATTTGTTTAATGTATTCATAGCAAGTGATGTCTACATTCACCAAGTAGGGAAAAACAAAATCTGACAGAAAATCAAAGCTTTCAGACACTGAAAATGATTTTAACACGAAAACATAACGCCACTGCCCAAAAATAGTTGCAGAACTTTAATGTGATCTCAGCAATCCAGTTTTATAGTTAAACACTTCGGCGAGAACTTCATACAGCTGACACTTATAGCAGAGCCACTATTTCCAAGTTACTCGTTACTGATGGTAAATGCTAGAAAGAGGATCAAGGGTGTAAGTGGCACAAAAACTGAACACTTGATGATCGGAAACATGAAGAATCATCACTCACACTTTTTTCAACAGCAGGGAGAGTCTACGTTTGGCGAAGGCCAAAAGAACAGTCAGAATGATGCGCTTCCAAAAGGAAGCGCATCATTCTGACTGTTCGCAGCCAACCGTCAAACATGGAGGAGGATCAACAATCATTTGAGCAGCAATATCTTGGTATTCTTTAGGTCCTATCATCACCACCACCCCGAACGGCCAATTGCTATCACTGATTACCTTGATATTCTGAATGACAAGGTTTATCCCATGGTGCAATCATTATTTCTCACAAACCATACTGTTTCAAGATGATAATGCTCCAATACATGCAGCCAGATGTCTCCAATCTTGGTTTGACAAGCATGAAGCCGAGGCTAAGCATCGTCCATGGCCTGCACAATCACCAGACTTAAACGTTATTGAGCCACTGTGGGCATATTCGGAGAGGGAAATGAGAAGCAGATCTCCTCCACCTTCATCACTCAAGGAGCTCGAAACATTCCTTCCACGAAGAAGGGTCTGATATTCCTCTTAAGACAGTTCAAGATTTATTTGAATCTTATCCACGTAGAATACAAGCTGTTTTAAAAGCGAAGGGTGGCCCAACCACCATTTTAGTGCATGCCTGCGACTCTTATCGCACGTGTTTCCTTTTTTTTTTCTATTTTTCAAAAAAAAAACATTGCATATAACAGGGTGTTCCACATCATAGAGTTTTTTCCTGTTCTGTATTGTGCTTGCTGCTGAGGGTTTTTCCCAGTCGATGGTCACTGATTACTACCCCCAAATCCGCTGTTTCCCTAAATGATGCTTCCACTACTAATATTATTAGTGCTGAATACATAACAATATTGGTGGTGATACCAATAATTAACTACAAATCATTAAATTATATCGATCGTTGAAATCTCTCAATTACTAATCATTCGATTATGCCCATCAATAATTTCGTCCGTTGACTTGCAGATCGTGTAAGTTAAGTCACTTTCCGATGTAATGTGCATCAACACAGTGTCTAGTTTTCTTTGGCTCGTAGTGTACGGTCAATCAAACGAGATGATTGAATTTACTTCAAAGTTCAATCTACCGTCAAATAATATAATATGACGACTCACTTATTTCACTCGGTGCCTCATTACCCCTCACAGTTAATGGCTTTCTTAATGAGGACATCAATGTGTTTTTACAAGGGTGCCAATGGATCGTCCAGAACAAATTACTACCCGAAATGCAAAGTCACATCTTGAATTAATTGGAAGCAGCAGAATCCTCGATGCCATCTGCCCCTCCGTGTCCCCGAGCTGTAATTCATACCCTCACACTCGGGGACCACTACCGCTAGTAATGAAGCATATAATTAATCCTTTTAGACCGCGAAAGGGGACGCACTTCCACAGAACTCCAAGCGTGCACGTGTCTCGATAATGTATTAGCGGTGGAGAGTAATTACCCTCTTATTTCCCTATTATTCGCGGACCCTGCAGATAAAATAGATTTCTTGTTATCTTTTCTTATGAGGTTGTGACAAGCAATGTATTTTAAATGTCTGTGATGGATTCTGTCTCGTAGCCGTGGCCCCCAGTTTCCAATATTCCTTCCATCCATCACGCCTTGAGGGGTGCGCCCGTTCCGTGTTCCCTATCCACAGGGACAGTTGCGCAGATATGACGGCGTCTGTAATTTGTTACGATGATGAGTGGTTGGTGATTTGGTCTGTCTAAAATGCATTCATTATTCCGTAACAACTCGCTGCTCACGTGTTTTATGACATCAGTTGCTACCTCGTGTGCGTGTACGTATAATGCATTCCATTTCGAAAGCGTTCTACTTTTATTTCTCAAAAATGGAACCCAGTTTCTATTGAAATATGAAATAACTCGGCAAGAACATCAAACAAATAGTCGTGTTGTTTATCTTTAGATGGTGATGATGAATACTTGGAGGTGGGCAAATGTCTTGATAACAAGCAAACAAAGCATGCGCTTTTGACAATCTGTAAAATCAATTCGGATCAAATACACACACTTCATTCTATTTTGTTCTTCGCCTATTGGAAAGAAATTTATTGCAAGCGTACGAGAAACGAAATAATGACGAATGCATTTTGGTTTTGATGTTAAACGAACGAGCCAGAGCTGGAGTGATGATTTTTCAGACTTCAGTAAATATAATTAATGGAATTATTGGACTAAGAGGAAAAACCAACCGTACTAGGTATACAGATGTAAAGATTCTGGTGAAATATGGCCTGAGATGCCCAATAGCTGTAACCACCACCAAGTGTTCAATCACATAATTATGATTAAACACTTGTTGGTCAATTGCATTTCGTTTAAAAAAAGGCCCAACCTTAAATGGATGTCGAACATAATGACCAGAGTAAGGTACAGTTTCTCTTATCCCTTAAGAGAGGAGATTAGAAGACCAAGCTAGTGTTCTGATTTACGAATATTAGTTGTCTAACTAAAGTAAATTTTCATCACAATGAAATTAATTCAAAATTTTGATCTCTGGACCGAAATAATCCTCTACTTGTTGAGGGGAAAAAAAGCAAAAGGAGACGAATAATCAAAATGTCTCTTCCCCTTTCCATTGCTATATATTGAGTCTAATGTCTCTAAAGTTCTGTTTCTTAAGTAAATCAATAGCACCATTAAAAATATCGCTGGGAAGAAGAAGGTCAGTGAAGACTACGGAAAGCGAGCTCGGTGCTGTCAAATAACATGATGCCAATATCGAATTTCATCTTGACGAGTCTGTAGCTCGATTTCTTGAAAGGAAGTGGAACCTTAACGTATTGCAAATGTCCAGAAAAAAGCAGAAAAAAAAAGTTTTTTTAATCTATGTCCGATAAGACAATGCAGATATTGCTACCAATCGATCGAGTCCTTGGGAAACGAAATACGACTTAAATATAGTAGCTAAGATAAGAAAACCTACTCGGGATTTAAACTTCCTTGAAGACGTTGTTTACTAAATTGAAGGAAAAAGGTTTTTTTAATTCATTCAGAGTTGGAAAATTGGTTTCAAAAGGGATAATTATCTTTTTAATGGACGCGAAATTGATTTATGCAAGTACAAAACAAAATACACCTGACAGCAATTTATTTTCTGTTTTTTTTCTGAAGGAAAAATAAATGTTCTTTTACTTTCTTCACTTTAAACTAGCAAATGTTTCCAAATATAAGTTTTTACAAAATGATTTTCGCCATTTAAGCAAGAAATTAACTTCAGGAACCGTTTACATTTCTAAGAAGATTCTTTATTACCATCTCAGCTAAAAGCTCTTCAGAAACGCGAGGAAGAGTAGAAAAACTTCAAACGTCTAAAACAAACAGATCTCTAATGAAACACTCTTTGCCTTCTTTGTATCAGGAAATAACTGAGGAGAAAAAGTTGCCCCCAGGGGACTAACTGTTTTTTTTTCTCCATTAGTTGTTAAATATAAAAAAAATGGGTTTGAACTTGGGAATGAGAGTAATTTGACACATCCAATGTATTTTAAAAACACCACGTTGGAAACAAACACGTTGAATGCGCAGAGAGAGAGAGAAAGAAATACGTTAACGTTCCAAGAGCTAAAAAGAGATGGTACATTACTTGGGAGTGTAAGGAGGGAGGGAGGAGAGATAAAACAACTACAGCTTCTTTCATCGCATCTTTTTAAACGTAAATTGTACTCCCACTTGGTAAGGTGAATAAATATTGCAGAGAGGATGTAAAGGATGGAATCTACATCAGTGTATACTTATATAAGCTGTTTTTTTCGGGCAAGGACTGCCTTTCTCTCCAGAATTAGTTGATAAAACAGCGCGCACAATACCGTGCCCTCATTCTATCTCCAGTACACTTATTTTTATTTATCTTTAAGAGATCTAAAAAGAATGGTGGTTGGTACTGTAATCTATCACACTACACTGAACAGACTGATTTAAATGTCCAACGAAACATGTAGAAAAATTTGATAAATGGCCATCCCGATCCATTTTCCACGGTGTCAACTATTAGTTATAAACAGAGGCAATCATAAAATGGAATCCTTGGTAAGAATACAAAAATGCATCCGAGTGTGTTGTAAGAGTAACCCGATATTTCGTCGCATTCTATTCATAGTACAGGTTCTTGGAACAGCCACAAACACGTGACTTAATTTATATGATTAGCTGAAAGAATGGAAAAACTCAATTTTTGTTTCTTTCCACTTTCACGGACCAACACGCTCTGCTCCGATGTCGTTGGGTGATTCAACACTTTCGTGCAAATGGGGTTTCTGTTTGTGACGCTGCTCTTACGTGAGAACAAATAGCAGATAAACGACAGAATTCCAGGGCCCATCATGCGGGGCTGTTCATCTCACGTGGATGCAGAAGTAGAGTACATTTTATTACAATAATCTCAACGGAGGGTAAATGCCATTTCAAAAGTTCCTGTCTAGGTAGAGGGTGAAATTGCTGCTATTTCGTTTGGAAGATGTAATTTACGCGGGCCTATTTCGACACTAACATCATCACGTTAGAATAAACCACCTTTGAATAGTCAGGTCATAATACTACCCAACAAATAAAAGCACATAAATGCCAGCATGCATTGTGTGCTGTTCAAATAAACTACACTTAATGCCATCGTGAAATAGACAACTTCATCTGCACATCATTATCACTGCCCTAAATGCCGCTTGTCCTTTTGACCTGTCTAACGAGTATTTTATTATGAAAATACAAAAGTTTGTTTGTTTGTTTTGATTATTATTAGAACTTTGACAGAATGGTTCCTTACTCTTCGCTATGCGCCTTCTTTTCCCAATACTCCAACACGTTTGGGAGTACAGCAATATTTGACGGTTCCCCTATTTTCACTGAGATGATGTTTCTTTTTTCAGGAGGGGTGGCAAGTTGGGGGTTTATTTCGCAAGGCCATAACTGCTCTTAGAATTTCAGTACGCAATTAAAATTGTCTCACTTGGAAAGAATGGATGGATTTACAAAAAAATTGCATACACAACTGTAGCTAATGTGAATGTAAACTATTAGCATGTCAAGTTGATCGGCGAAAAGGACGTCAAATAACATTCAATTACTGCCTGACATAGGATTCTGAAAGTGCTGTGAAAACAGAATGACTTTAGCGTGACATGTAGATCTATAGTATCTTATGTAGGACGGCACATGAACGTCAGTTCAACTCCACCTTGGTACACTGCGATGAATACAGAGCTCTCTAAGGCCAGAAGCGTGGATCACCTGGAAAGCCTGTCCAGTGTCCGTCTACACCACGAGGAGGTAGGCCACAACTACTCATTTACCATGGCCCAACTTCGACAGTCATGCACTGAATGTCCAAAGCGAGTTTGGAACCATTTTAAAGGCCCTCGTGCCAGAAAGCCGCCACCAACACAGACACACACAATCATTCCCTTTCATCCAGGAGACAAGACAACAGAAGACGAAGAAAATAGTATAAGGAGGAATTTAAAAAAATGTGCAGTATGATAAAGGATACTACTCGACCATGTCTTTATGCAGTGCTGTCCAAAGTAGTCCACAAAGAATAAAAGTCTTTAGTTAAACAACAGCAATAAACTTATCCAAAAACAAGGCCAGAAAGGCAGGAGCAAGTTCTAGATGCAAATCTGTTAATCTGGAGTGGTTACAGAAGTCACTAGTTGATTGAGAGTTTTAATAAAGGATGAGCCAGAAAAAAGGCAACAACTGTTAAAACTTTGGCGTGTTCTTGAAAAACCAGCAAATTTTGTTAATGAGGTCATCAGGACGACAGACGAGGCAACAGGTCGTATTTTTATTTATGTTGTGTTTTCAATTTGATTGCTCGCATTAATATTGAGGTTGAAAGTCTTCCTGCTAATGGACCGTATTAGAAAGTCTAAATTGGTAAAGTTTTGCGTTAAGAGAACCATGCCCAGTTGGTATGTAGGAGGCAAACAGTGAGGAAGAAAACCATTTTCTGGTGGATAATGGAAGTAGTGTAGTCATATTAGCAACGAATTTTTTATTAATGGCTCCTTTTTCTGTAGAATTCCATCTATTCTGCCAAACATTGAGTAATAAATTCCATCATCTGGTTCATTCAGTTTTGGTATTGGCCTGAGGATTAACAATGATTCCCTGAAATTCCGTAGAAATGCTTCTGCAGATATGAAAACAAAGAGCACTTGAGTTGATACTGAGCTGGAGTTGATACTGTTTGGAAAACGTTACCAGCCAGAAAACGCCCGGGTTCGAATCCCGTTAATGACGCGAGGAACTTTTATGGGCTTGGGATTTTTCTCATTCCGTGGCTGAGTTAGTCAGTCTCGGGCGTAGATAGCAAGGGCCCCTTCACTCGGAAACTCGGGGTTTTCGTCTATTAGCACAGACAAATCGACCAGAAAACACACTCAATTCAAGAATGTAATACACTTGGTTTGTTGAATGATGTTCCAGGTGACCCTAGTGCGACATTTATTTATCGGTAAACGTGAAGAACTCCAAGGAGAAAACAACGTTGATTAGTGGATAACTTTTTACAGTTTTAAGTTCAGTATGTCTAACTCAAAGACTAGCAGCATAGGTTGTAATTGGGATTACCACAGCATTATAAAATAAATGTAGAGTTTTAGTGTTCAACCCCCAGTCTTGTCTGGTAATTCTCTTTACTTTGACGGACAGGTGTCGAAGATGTGCAGTAAAGGAAAAGCGGTCGTTGATGATGATGATTCTTAAATTTGATGCATCTGACAAGTGAAAGGGACTTAATGTCAAGTTTTATAACTGGTGGTCTGCCATAGTCTAATTTGTGTTTTAAAACCATAATCTTGGATTTCGTTGGAGATAATTTCAGTTTATTCTTAGTAGACCCAGACGATAGTCCAAGAAGTACTTTATTGGCACACAGTTCTAAATCAGATCTTGAGTTTCCATTTACCAAAATAACAAATGTCATCTGCATATATTTTGAAATTCGGTCGTCCTCAGCAGCCAATCATCAAGAACCAGGTTCCAAACCAAGGGATCCAAAAATGATCCTTGGAGGGTCAACCGCGGAAGACATCTGTGAACCATGCTACGGTTGCCTCAGACTGACTAGCTCAGCCATGTTGTGAAAAGGCTTTTTCGAACTCGGGTTTTTTCAACCCAGTTCACGTGAAGAGGACGGTATTTATATACCAGCCTTGTTAGTCGAGAGTACTGCGAATGATCATTTAAAATAATGCAGTAACTTTAACACGCGTAAGGTGATGCAACTGACTGACTTCGAAATGGGTGAGATTATTGGGTTGTCAAAAGATGGATGGTGAACATGGCAAATCCCGTTCGTGTGTCATGGTGCCCGAAAACTATTGGCAAGAATGAATAGAGCAAGACAGACACTCAGTTAATTCACCAGGGCTGAGCTGGCGTTAGAATAAGAAACATACCCGCCAGATTTAAATCTTAACACCACTCCCGTCTGCAGATGTGTCGGGGACTACGATAAGCAGGCGACTCCGCAAAGTGGGGGGAGCTACATTCTCGTCTGCCTGTGGTTCAAGAGAGATTTTTGGGTACAAGAATAATATGGTGTTGTCTTTAGTGACGAATTGTATTATTGTTTGAGACCAAGTGATGGCCATATGCGCAGTTGCAGACACGCTGGCTACAGAGGTAAGCGGGAATCAGAAAGCAGAAGACTGGCGGAACGCCAAGAATCGTAATACGGAGAGCCATCAGCTGCAATAGTCGTTCACTTCACTCCTTATCGATGGCACCTTGATAGTAAGACACGCTGAAATAATTATAAGACGGGTATCCTTCCTAAGCTCCGTACAAAATGCTATTTTCCAACAGGCCATCCACATACACTCTCATATCTCGACAGTACCTACATGGTGTGAATACGCTTCCTTAGTCCGCTCGTTAACCAAATATCTTGTTCATCAAACACCTTTCGGATTGGCAGGACATTCGCTGACTTCTGCCCTTCACCCCGTTCCCTACGACTGTTGCGCAACTCAAAACACCAGTGCAAGAAGAATGGCTCAATGTTCAACAAGATAATACTCAACAGCTTTTCGACTCCGCGACATCTGACCGCTTGTATCGCTGTTCATGGAGGCCATATTCATAAGTAATAATATTCGTATTAGTTATTCATAAGTTCATATATATTCATAATTTATTATAAATTTATTCATAAGTGAGGCGCATTTCCTAAGTGAATACTGCGGAACTGATAATCCTCAACCATTTCTTGTTTACATTTTTATCTACCACCACTTATTTTAGCTCAAAGCACGCACTCTTCTCAGGTGGAGCATTCTCAGTAACGTGTTAAGGCCTGTGAACTGAAAAGGTTATTCAGAATTGCTCATCGAGGAATGAAAACTCCATATGACTGTAAAACTCACTTTCAGATTCATCTTCTCTCCATGTATTACGCATATATAAACTCTAATAAATAAAACAAATATTACCTGTGAACAGCAATTTTCCAACGTACAAAAATACGAAGAACATTATAATATCGTAATCAACAACAGAAATAAGCACTTTGCTGTAATACGACCTTAATCGAAACCTGTAATGGTAGAAAGATCGCTGTATGGTACCAAACAAGTGACAATGTCTTCAGAAGCTAGCCTTCATCATCGATTGTTGTCGTGCCATTAAATGCTGACATCAAAGAGGAAAAGATTACACGCTATAGAATGACTTAATAACTTGTAAACACGTTGGGATGCCACTTGCTACCAGACAAATTATTATGGTTCATTAAACAGTTCATCAACTTAGCCTTGCAATTTTGATCATTGTCTCAATGTTTGAAGCCTCGGCTCATATTATTTATCGGTGCCAAAGGGCAGTTTATACAACGACTTAGGGATACCACTACCCTCATCGTTTAATTCCTTTAATTCAGGGGAACAGACCAAAGTTTTGAGAAACTAAAATATTTTATAGACTTTTTAGACCTTCGCATACTCCGTTTTCTTCAGAAGAAAATATTCATTAAAAAGTTACCTAAAAATATAACCATGGAGTAAATTCACAAGCCACATAACTACAGAACCGTCTTGGGAAACAAATGCGCTCGAACAATTAAGACATCATTTAAATTTGCAACTGTTGTGATCATCGGAAGGATAGTTCTTGGACCCGAATTGTTAACTTGGATTTCCTTATTCTTTAACTTCTCTTTTTTGGACGCACAGATTTGCTACCGGATTGAACACTCTTGATGTGCCTCCTTATTACGGGAGTATCTCTACCGATTTTTATCAATTAATACTGATTTATATTTGACTGTTTAGGAAACGGTATACTGGATATCGACGTCCAGATGAACTAGTTTAAACTTGAATTCCCAGCCTTTGTTTTAACAATTTTTTTGATTGTTCTGAACCGCAATTTTAGTTATCCCTGACTGGAACGTTAACCATGATTGTGACTACATAAGTTGATGATTCTCTTTAATCACACTAACTACACTATTTCGAAGACTTGACTCGATGTCATCTAGGCCTCCCAGAACTGGACTTGATCTACTGGGAATCTTCTGAATTGCCCACCGGACTAGAATACTTACTCTCACTATTGAGAAATATCCCAGAATTCGTTTCAGTTTCCACAACTACGACCTCATGCCTGGCCCCTTACGAACCTGATGTATCCTTTTAATGTACCTCCTTCTCCTCGCCTCCTTTATTATTTTACTTAATTCTTATTATCATTATTTATTTTAAATTTTTGTTTATTTTCTTTTATTTTTATTTCTTTCTTGCTCGCCTCTTTGGAGGCGGGATCTTTTGCTCGCCTCTTCAGATACCATTGCTGGTTACCCTGGTGGATTGGGCTCCGGGAGGTACGGGAGTGCTGCCACCCAAAAGTTTAGCTCCTGCCTTCCTGTGAGTGCAAAATCTTAGTAGTCCTATCTGCTCTGTTAGGACAGTACATACACAGTTGTGGCCCGCCTCTTCGTGGTATGGAGGGACACAGGGGAGAAGCTTTCCTTGTGATCTCTGATAGAAAAGTGGCCAGATATACAGTAACTAAACAACACATATTACACAAACATGCATATTCTCCGCGTGCTAGCATTTTTCAATGTTATCCCTTTCATGGAAGTGATCACTTATTTGCAGTACTAAATAAAAGCAACCTTCTCATTAATTATAAGTTAAAATGTACTTTAGCCTTGATATGATGTACTTAATTTTTCTTCTGGTTAATGACTCAATTTTTCGAGTGACACACGAAGCTTAAAATAGATGTTTCTAATAATTCTGAATGGGATTCCATCAAGGTCCACTCGATTAGGCTACACAATGCTGGAGAATTGAATAAGAAAACGGCAGTAAGACTGCACACTTTAATTTGCCACTGGAGAAGTCCGCGGGTCTTTTCCCATGCTCTTCCCTTCCCACGAGCACATTAAACTAGTCACGATAAATTCTTAATGCCGGGTTTTTTTATTTATCTGTTTCTTAAGAAAACATGGAGCGACGACTGCTTTCTATTGAAATCGTCTCTGTGCACCGGGTGGGTTTTTTGTTGCTGTTTATCCGTTGAAGAGATTCTCATTTCCCATTCCGTTTTGCATCTCAGCTGAATGTTCACAATAGCGAACTCATCTCCCAATTTCCATTCACTCGGCAATCTCCAGCAGGAACACACAAACACGCCCCAATACAGGTAGCGAGAAAAAGAACGGATCAGAGAAATCTCCGTTTTGAAAAGTTTGAAGAAATTACCCGCGAAGGTCGATAAGCACTCGGTATCTTCTACACGCACGTGTTCCAAAGAATAGATTTGTTCCATTATATTGCAGGAGACAAGGAACGGTGCTTGCTTGGAAAGCTCGGTAAATAACCGACAGAGTAGCGTTCCATGTGTGAACACCCTCGTAACTGGGCTGGCAAAAGACTCTTGAAGGTAAAGAGAGAGATGTTATTTTACTCTGCAGTTGACAGATAATTAACCGGAGAAGAACTTCTGAAAACAACCCAGTATGGTGAACGCATACTTCAGATGCACGTTAGCATATACACACACACATCAAGGGAAAGAACATAGAAAGCTAAATATTGTTGAAGTACTGTTTAGGGTTCAGTTTAAATTTATTATTATTGCACCAAATTAGCCATTTAGGCTAACTTACTTTGATGTCTTTAAGAAGAATCTTTGAAATACAATTTAAATGGAATTTTATCAAAACATTAAGAAAGAAATCAGTGAAATCAAATTCGAACCCATTTGACATTTTTGTGCACCCCAAATAAAAATGATCCTTAATTCGATATTGCGTACTTTTAATTTTCTGCGAGCGATACTGTTATTTATTTAAACCAGTGGAAGCTCTGAGAAGGTTGGTTACTTGTGGAAGAAATTAAGTCGTGATTAAATAATGGCCATCTTTCTACGAGGTTTAGAATAGCAAAACAGAACAGGACAGTTTCACCATTTCATATCCTAAATATAAGTTACAAATCACTTTATAAACTTCTTCAAAAAATTGATCTCCCATCTTATGCTTCGAAATGTATTTTATTGTAAAGGAAAAAGAAATTCATAAAAACCGTAGAAATGTGTGAATAGGAACAGTCAAGTTTATCCGTAAGAGTTTTTATCATAGATGCGCGTCTAGGAATCCTAAATGGAATTTTCACAACTCAAAGTTTTCCAACAGCCTGGAACCAATATATAGCTCGCGAAATTCCAAAACCACATGGAGCGACCTCAGTATCACAGTTCAGGCCAATTACGAAAGTGTCATGCATCCTCAAAGTTGTGGAGAAGTGCCTCCTTCCCATCTTAACCAACCAGGTTCTCCCATGTAATTCACCATGTATCCATTATGCACTGAAACGCAGGTCCACCATCACCAACCTGCTGGCAACCACTGACACCATTCTGGAGGTTCTACAAGACAGGGCGGAGATGGCAATTGTCCGCCTTCAACTGCTTTGACGTCCGGCCCCTCCTTCAGCTATGTGAGGAGGGATACAAGATCAAAGGAAATATCCTTGAATTGTTAAAGTCGCTTCTTACGACCAGGGTTCTTCACTTGACGGTGAATAAAAAATCCTTCACTGGGAAAATCAGTGTAGGTGTTCTCCAGGGAGGAGTCCTTTCTGGGCTCCTCTTTACTGCTGCCATCCACCAACTCCTGTGCCAGAAAACGGATTTTCTCAACTACGCAAATGATTTGAGGCTTCTCTATCGGATCTATGAAACCGACTAACCTGAGACTGCTTCCGAAACCATCATCAACAGCCTAAAAACTCTTGTCACATACTTAGCACAATTCTCTCTTCAGATTAACCCAAATAAACTTGCACAAATGGTGTTCTCACTCAACTCAACTAAACCTGAAAATTCATGCAACCTCCATCCCTCCAGGAACCAAGCACAGAGTTCTCGGGATCATCTTTGACCATAAACCCAGCTTTAAACACCATGTTCCAGATGTTCACAAGGTATGCCGACCCAAATGGCTAGCCAAACAACACCTCTTTCATTTCACAGAGTCGAGTACACCTTTCAATATATTTATCGGTTTCTTCAGCCAGTCATCACCTACAGATCTGAAATCTGGGAGTCGTCAACGAAAACCACGCTAAAAACGACCATCTTATCTGATAAGTACTGGCTTTTTTGTTAGATCCTCTTTAAGCACAAACTTACACCCCTAACACACACTTCAGATATTACAAAACTACTAAACTACAGAAAAGTCTGAGAACGGATCTTCACCCTCCGCTTACTCGTCTCAATTAAAATGATAGACGGTGGAATCAATACGCCAAGTTTTTGGCAGATATGTAATTGGAGAATCCCCCCCCTCAAAACCCTTGAGAGTCCTCCCTTTGTTATAGTCCTGGCGTGGAGACTCAGGAAGGGGGACAGATTCTTGCCTATGGAGATGGATTTTGACTACAAATAGTTTATAGAGGACAAATCCTACAGAAGACGCATCATCAGGGAACAGCTTTTGTCTTTAAGCTCTGTGACTGCAATTGTTTTTCTTCGTGCTGTGTGTAGCAGGAAAAAAAAAGTTTTTCATTTCCCATGTTAATAATTTGTTTTATGTAATTTTTCCTGATTTCGTTCCTTTTATGTCAAACCCCTAGCATTGTTGCTGTTATGGGTAAATAAAAAAGTGCTATTCGCTTTATGCCCAATAAAATGCATGCTGGAGCCACAGAGTTCGATACGATACTACAAGTCTGTGATTGAAATCATTGTGTGACTAATTCTGCAAGGTTTAACCAAGCCAAGTGCTTCACATACCTTGAGATAATCTTCGAATGTCACGTACCATGACGTCACGTTTACGTTGTAACAGGCCAATATAAGAGCAATAGCCAAGTTCCAATAATTGAAAACAGTTGGCACATTGAAATAGACACAGAGAAATATTTTGCCTTTTTTGGTAATAAATTAAAATATAGATAAAAGTAAATCACTAGAAGGAAATTTAAAAGTTTTTAATTTTCCCAGAGTTTAATTATCAATTAGCATCTAATATTACAGCGTAGTAGTAGTAGTGGCATGTGATGCAAGAAAGCAAGTGTATGAGCTTATGCAGCATCGGTCAAAAAAAAAAAAAAAAAAAAAATCACAACATTCCCTCCAAATGCCTGTCCAGTTGCTTCTTAAATTTATTCAAGCTATCAACTTCCACAACGACAGATGGAAGTTTGTTCCAGCAATTAACCACCCGCTGGCTAAAGGCAAATTTCCGCACATCTATTCTACATCTGTCTTTTCTTAATTTGAATTTATGCCCCTTTAGGTTCGTAATCTGAACAAGTGGAAGGATCCCATCAGAATTCAGCGTGCTCAACCCATTCAAGGCCTTATATACTTCAATCAGATCACCAGGTGCCTAGTCTCCAGCCACTGCAATTTGCAGAACATAAGCCTCTCTTGGTAAGAGAATCCCTTCATTCCCCTCACCAATCTTGTTGCCCTTCTCTGTACACGCTCAAGTAAATCTACATCCTTCCTAAAATGAGGCCTCCAGACCTGTACGCAGTACTCAAGGCGTGGCCTGACCATTGCCTTATATAGAGTGACAATCACCTCTCGCCTGACCATTGGCAAAATCCCATGACCTGCCCTGGCAGCCTGTCTGCATTGCTCAGGAAACTTCATATCTGACTGCACAATTACTCCCAGGTCTTTTTCATTTTCTACCACCTTAAGTTTAGTACCACACAGTTGGTACTTTTCTCTCGGATTACTTCTACCCATATGCAGTACTTTGCATTTATCAAGGTTAAACTTCAGTTGCCACTTCTTAGCCCATCTGCCCAAATTATCTAGATCCTGTTGCAGTAACACACTGCCATTACTGTGAGGTTGATTGATACCAGCTGCTTTGGAAAGTTGGCATTATGTGAATTTAACGCTAAGCAAAGTACACATCGGTTTAGTATGCTCCCCTCCTCCAGCTAAATCTTAACTTTATGAACATCTATATTATGTTTACCCTCAAATAGTTTCCACAAGATAAAGTCTGGAAGAGGAGGAGGAGTTAAATTTTGGGGGCAAATTCTTTCAGCATATCTCAGATGTGTTCAATGTCTGTTCTGTTTTTATTGTCAATTCCATAGGTATACAGACGATTTCTGTAGTATGCCCTTTGGGATTCAGTGCAAAGTTAAATTCCAACTTAATTCATTAGCGTGTATTTGGATAAAGCTGTGTACACCTGAACAACCAAGTCTAAATGAATTTAAACCAAGATATTCAAGCAGTTGGAGTCAATAATAGTACAGAGACAGAGATGCGGCACTGATCAAATATTACATCACTTAGTCCACTGCACACGAATATTCCACTTCAATGATTCCTGCTACGTTTCATGACACTCCCTGTTTAGAATGTAAGAGAGTCAGTTTCATGTTTGTAACTAATACAGGTTTCCCTTCACGGATCAAGTACTGCGACGGCAGTTTGGTAATATTGATTATTGTATGGTAAGCCTTCCTCACAGGGACGCATCAAAGAAACATTAACCACAAAACTAAGTTAAATATTTCCCCATTTATTGTTTATTCTCTGACAACTGCCATTTCAGTTTTTATAGTAAATAAATCGACGAAAGTTTAGTGTTGTCTAGGAAACAGAATTTGAAACGTTGCTACGATTATTAGGCATAAAAATACCGATTAACTCTATCCTGTTAAAAGTAATGGGACGCATTTAGTTCTGAACACAACGAACATTTATCAGAATGAATGTACCATTACGTTTAGCAGGGTAAAGTATAAGTAGAAGCATTTACAAACAGAAACTTGGCTTGCGTGAATCTGTTTTTCAAATTTGCGTGCTAATCTGTAATCTTGATAGTCGTAGAAGAACTCTTAAAAACAGCAAAGCACTAAATTCATCTAATGGTGCATTCAATAAACAACTTTAAAAAGAGAAAGTTGCGCATACAACTAACAGGTAAATCAGTAGAGCACACTCACCCTGCTGGAGAGAATGTCATAAGAGTCCTGCAGTCCGATCTCGTCTCCATAAAACAGCGACACCGATCCAGGAAGCATCATGAGGAGAAATATGGCTCCCAAGGTATACTTCTGTTCCAGTCGCGATGCTAATCGAAATGTGTCCGCACTCCCAATGTGCCAGTTAAGCCATGGCAGTGGGGACAAGGATTTCAGAGACTCTGCCTTCGCTATCTGATTCGGTATATCCTCGGTGTGGTTTATTGCCACGTGAAGGGGCACATCCACCAGGTCGAACAAACTGAGAATCGCACTTAACAATGGACATTTACGACTCTGCAGGTACTCGACGAACGACACCGATCCCATCAGCATCTTGCGACTGCCGTGCTGTCCATAGTCATCTAAAATGCCCCTCCAGTGACGAATAATTTCTAACCGTTCGTCCTCGTTGGTGACATGGAGGCGCTCTAGGTGTTTCATGTAGAATCCATCAACTCCATTGTCCAACCAGAACCGGAGTACGTCGGCCATTTCCCGTTGAACCACTGGATTAGACCAGTTTAGATATACCTGTCGACCGAACATGCGATGTGGGATTTCCCATTCACTCATTGGAGGGCCTTCGGAGGATTCCATTTCCGGCCAGTCCTGAAAGAAAAAGGTCCTTGTTGTTAAAGGGCATTCACAACACACTTCCCTTATACAAAAATGCAATCATTATCGATTAAACTCATATAATGCTATTATTAATGAATTTGGAATATTGGTGTGGTTCAAAAGTCCCCATGGATGGAAAAGTCTACCAACTGAAAAGATGAACTTTTTCGAAGGAAAATGAATAATTTTCGAAACATAATTTAAGGGCAACTCGTAAAAAAACTTGTTGCCCCCAAATTTCAATATTGTAAACAGTCAGGATTTTTTTTCCCGTGTTATCCAGAGGTGAATTTCTTTTTGAAGGCCCTTGAGACAAATAATTCCTAGAGTTCCCATAAATGTACTCCCGTTCTTTAAAACTAATTTTAGTGCCCATCAGGGTGATTATAAACTATGTGCAAGGATAAACCCGTCCCATAGAGGTGTTCGTGGGGTCAAAATTGTAATCCGTGACCTCCTTAAGTTTCCAGGAACGGAAGGAGGATCTGCCTTCTGCTCTGGAAACTTCAAATAAGGCCAATAGTGATGGAGTATCATTTCGAGACAATAATACTCCCAGTGCGACCGTTTACTACAGGACGGAACAGGAAATAGCCGTCACATCAATGAAATTCGTACGGGTGCAGTATCTTCTTAAGAGAGTCTGCACTGATGGAGGAAAACGATTTCGGATTTGCAACTACTCTTAATGATGGCTGCAAATCATCCAAAACGTGAAGTTTCCTAAACTGCTTGAACCAGAACCTTGTTTTTTATGCTGAAAAATATATTTCCGGATGTGAGTATGTTTTAGGATCTTTATCTTGGCTCTATCTTCGTAAAAAATAACCCAAAAACCTTCAAACTGAAGAAGGAGAGTCATTTCCATAACAAAGATAATAATTTCAAGTTTTAATTATTATCAGCTAAATATAATAACTGCACGAGTGGAGACAGACAAGTTTTTTTGTAATCTTTCTATCTATCACTGAGGTTGTTGAACATGCAGCTATATTCTAATCCACGAGAGCATTCAGGGATGTACATTCTTATTTTCTTTCCCTCGTTTTTTTTTTATATTCAAAAGTCCACTAATGTAATCTTGACTTCTTTATAGACGCGCGGCTACGCAGTTACACGTGTTTATATGCTAATTAGGCTCTAAATATTAATGATAGGAAAGTTTACACCGCGCATATGCTTTATGCTAATAGAAGTAAAATTAAAAGAACAAAAAGCGGCTGTAATATGAGAGGCACTGTGTTTTTCGGTGGCCAGGAAATGGAGTAGACTCAAAAATCGATATCTCGGTGTTTTAAATAAACATCGAGACCACGGTATGGGAGGGGAGGAGGGTTAAGAAAACTTTATCTGGCTGTATATCATAAATATGAACACAGTGCTATTTTCTATTGAATTCTTTGTCAGTGTACACTCGTTACAGCATCTTAAAATAATTATGCATTTGTATAAAAATTACTTTGTGTTCTGTGCAATGGCAATAAAAGTGGTAAAAAGGTAAACCGCAACCATTATCAATCCACTACGGGATGGAAGCTTCCTCAACAATTCATGTTGAGGGAAATTGACCATAATCTGCCACGCTGGTCCAGTGTGGGTTGGCAGATTGACCATATTTAGCAGCCAGGGACTTGAACCCTGGTCTCCTCAAAGAGCGTGTGCTACTGCACTCCCACCCTTGACCACTCGGCTACGGAGGTCTTATAATAGTAGTATCCAGAGAAAAACCTTGATTTTAGAACCTGCAGACGAATGGGAGAAAGTCTAAAAAGGTTTTTCAAAGTCTTTCCAAGAACCAAACTTAATTCCTTTGCAAATTAAGACTGTTTCGCGCGCAGAATTTTCAGAAACGAAAATCTCCTGGTTTAGATACTATTTGGTGAAGCCCAACTCGATTCGTAGTCCCAATATCGCCAATTATATTATTATTCTAAGCCTTCCAAGTTATATCTTTCTCAAATCATAAACTGAGTCCGAAATCCAACGTCTTATTGTCACGAAGGTCAAGGAAGTGGCTGCTCAGCTGACTTTCTCCTAGGCATTCACATCGACTCACGGAAGAAAGCCATCAGGCTCAGTATCTGCGCACGAATATGGCTACTGCTTAAATAATGGATAAAACCTTGGCGTTCAAAGACAAAATCCACTCGTTCATTCCATTTAAGCGGCTGCCCTTAATTTACCTGCAGCAGCACCACCACCCCGTCAGTCAATTATCAGACCGGGGTGCCGCCATCTGTAGCTGCGCAGAACTTCTATTTCCCCTTATTGATCGCCGGATTAAAGAAAAATACGTCTTTATCTTCATTGCGTTTCGTTTGCTGCGAGTAAAAATTCCGAATGCGTACGGCAGTTGGTGTTGTGTCGTCTTTCTCGAGTTTCGCAGTTCTTGTTGCGGAAGAATATTTGAATGGTGAGTACGGAATCGTTGCCGGTCATTTATCACCATTTTCCTCATCATCGAATCAGCGAGACTGCCATATATTCACCCCGGGCCGCTACGCTATTCAAGTGTTGTCTGCTTGTAAATCATGGACTATTTGCTCGCAGTTGATCGACCTCGGCGGCTACGAGCTGACGTGGGACGGAACTGGGATGTTAACATATACAGCGACGGAATAAAATGTTTTCGGTGCTTGGCCTCGCGAAACTGTTTTTTTTTTTTTTTTTTTTTTTATTGTGTAGCGAGGCGACCGAGTGCGCAGAGGTCGCTACAAACGTTTGAACTGAAGTGAACAATGATCAGCGCGAGGGCGTTTCTCTCGAGATTTTAAACAATGGCTTGTCGTTGATCGAGTGGTTTTATTTACTATTTTTGTCCGCTGACACTTGAATGGCGTTAAGGGCCGGCTCTAGCCAAGTCTGAATGAACGACTGGGATTAATTTTGACACGAGTTCAAAAGAAGGTTTGTTTAAAGCTGCTTAGAATAGCTTTTAATATTTTATTTTGAGAGCTACGAAGACTTTCTTATTCGCACGCGTTATTATTATTGTGTTGAGCTAAGAAGCACACCAGAAGTGATCCTAGGATCGACAGTCATGTTTATGTTGGCTACGGCTATACTGCTAAAGGAACATTAGTTCACCAAACGATTTTTCCTTTCGTAGATCCCATACTTTTTTTCAAAGCTTATTAACAAACACCATTGTTCGGCGATTGTTGTTGTTGGGTTTTAGGAGCATTAGCAACTAAGGCCGTATCGATCCGTATATACTGTGCTTGTATTCTGTGGTCGATTTTCTGTCTGCTGCCCTCGTCTGAGACCGACTAACTCAGCCACATTGTGAAAAAGGCACATAAAAATTCCTCTTGTCATCGATGGAAGTCGAACCCAGGTCTTTTCCATCCGGTGTGGGAAGGCGGCGATTCCACCAACTCTGTGCTACCCACAAGGGCCTGTTCCGTGATATTTTTGCATCAGTTGAATAGTAACACTATATGGATAATAATTGCCTGGAACAGTATGAAATTATCAAGACTGTCGATGATCAATAAAGTGTGACGTCATCAGTTCTTTAAGTCTCTCTAACTGAACCCTTATGTATGATGGTCCTACCATGGTCTGATGCGTGTAAACCATCTATTCAGACAGCAATACGTAGCGTAATTTAATAGGCTGATGTCAGTTACTAGCTGCTTCCATCCCAGCCAGTTGTTACAAGCTAAGGAAGGCAAAATCTTAAACGCGGCACAATCTGTTACCTCATCGCTTAGTTTATTGTCTGGAGTAAAGTGTTATTATTTTGTGGATAAAAAACCAGGTTTCCAAAGGGAGAACCACGTAATCCCATCCGAAACCGACAAACTCTGTTACAGGGCGAGCAGTCCCATAAAAATTCCTTGATTGTAACCGGATTCGCACTGGGAGTTTTCCACGCCACGTGGATCACAGTGTGTGCAAAAGCCATCGATTGCCAATGTCTAACTTGGGAATGGTTTCCATTTGGAAGGAAGCAAATCTTCTGGGTTTTTTTTTTTTTTTTGACAATGGCCCACTTAGTAGGTTTCAGAGTTGTGCACTTTTCCTCCCTAAGAAATTCGATTTTTTTATCCCACATAAGGGATAGTCCAATCACTGAGCGCCCGTAATTTACAGACCACGATACAGTGGACTCGTAGCTTAAGTAGCAGGTGCATCCAGCAGTTGGTTTCTGTTACAAATATCGAAGTGATCTATGATATTCATTTATTCCATTTGTGATTCAGTTTAATCCACTATCAGATTCTTAACATTACTCAGAGAGAACCTACGCGCATTATTAATATTTCAAAATATTAACTCATAAATGTCACGCGAGAGACAGTGATCGAATGTGCGCTGCGCAGCTTTGGAAAACAGCGACACCTTGGTATAATGATTTAGAGACTACGTCGCTGCCAGATGGAGCACCTGGAAGCGGATCTCCATCCCGCTATTCAGGACTTAGAAAGTAGGCCACAGCGAGAAGAGGCGAATCTAACCAACGAGCTTTCTATCTTCAGTTTACCGAATAATAGCGGAGGCGATGGTCCTGTCCACTGAGAATGCTTTTGAGCATATTTTGCTTTAAGGAAAAGATGTATTACTTAGATAATATCTCCTCTTGTGCCTCCTTCAGTTGTGCTTAAGCATTATCCTAATGCATTCTTTAATGCGGTATTAAGTAGTGACCATTAGGCTTAGGGGAAAGTAGGAAAGGAAGGATAAGAGCCAACAGCAGGCGCTTATCTAAGATAGGGATCTTTAGAGTGTTTACATTCTCTTTATTCTTGTGTACGAAGAGAGAGAGAGAGTAATCAAAATACGTGCAATGAGAAACTCTTAAGCTTCAAGCTCTGTGATCCAGCCCTTGCTGGTAAAATAGTGTTTTAAACATCGCATAACGGTTATGCAATGGAGAGCTGGGGATCAGTAGCGACTGCTGATGTTTCTATGTTACTGTACCATTCCCGGGGGGGAAGGGGACAACCGAGTTGGTCACATCCTATTAGTAGGGCAGCGAAGACGCTTGCTAGAGTTATCTCTTAAGCCAATAACTGAGAAATATTCCTAGAGGGTTCCACCAAATCTACGCCATCCTTTTGTTTCCAAGACAGATTTCTGCTAGGATAAATGTTTCAAATTTCAGAGAACCGTGACGCAGACTTCTACAAGTTTGCAAAGAAAGCGAATACGGATATTTCGTGTACTCTACGGTCGGTTTGTCTATTATTGGAGCGAACAAAATCACAATCGTCGTGGGGGGGGGGAGCTGATAGAATCTGACTGAGTGTATAAGACTAGAGAATATAAGAGACGTTGGTGTCTATAGCGTGGACACTCAATTGAAATGTGACGAATGTTAAAAATGTGTCATAATTCTCACACATCGCAGCGTCATCATGCGTAAGATGACTGTAGCCTATGCGGAGGCGAGCTAGAACAACTTCCTCTCTACGGTTCCTGCCAGTGTTCGATTACATGCTTTATCTGATAGAGCTTGTTTGCGACCTGCTCATGCTAAGATTGTTGCCATTGGGAGACTAATGTCGAGTGTATTAGCTACCTGTAGTATGCATAGAGGACTAACAGGCTACTGCTGTTTTGGGATTGCGGGGACCTGGCTGCGGAGTGAGCCAGTTCATTCCCCTTGATTCCAGCAGAAACGAATGTCGAAAGAACGCTCAGAAAGAGAGTTGAGCGTCTGCTGGACCCGAGTCAGGTGTGGATTAGGATTATATCTTATCTTCGATAAAGCCTGTATTATACTTAGAGTCAGTATACAACATACACCTTTGGTACTTGTGGGTTTTAATATTATACAACAGATGTGCGTATGCTGTATTCGTGGGGACTCTTGACTTCGACCCATCAGTGACGACAGGCAAGAAGTCACAGTACTCGGCTCGGTATGCAGCATAGAGCTGTTGGTAGACAGAAGATGGGGCATGGCCTTACTCAAATTTTTGATGGAGAAGTTGCATAATGGTATGCGAACGTGCCGGGATGGGAATAGTTTCCTTAGTGACTGTGCAACATTGTCTACCGTGATAAGGAAACTACTCCCACCTATTTCGATGGAATCCACGGCAGTTCTGTTGTAAGAATTTAAATGTGGCCATTCTTAAGATTTTTAGGGTCCATTCGGTGGCTTCTGAAGGGCTGAGGGCTTTGTTTTCTCAGTCCTGGATTTATCTCTGTTTGAGAAGAATGAGCGTTGGCATGTATTCATTTCTTCTTCTACCGCAAAGCGTTCCAGGACATATTCGCCCTGGAACTCATTTCTCCTCTTAACTTCTACTTCCATTATTTCTTGAATTACTGGTGGCTTTACAGGTTTTTTGAAATTTCTTTACCACTTTGTCTTGGAAGTGGTGGAGCATTAGCAGGCGTAGATATGGAAGTGGAAGCTGAGTGATCCTTCTGTGCAGGTTTTTGTGAGTTTAACACGTAGCCTGCCATGGGAATGAGTGACTCTTTCGGGGTGATTGTCATTTCTGTTTGGGTTCCGATAGAATATCTCTCTGCTGCCTTCTGGGCGCAGGTGAATTTTTGTTTATATTTATATGTTTCTGTGCTTTTCTTGCTTCCTGATATATGTTCAGCTCTGCCTCAAGTCGTTGAATATGTTTTTCTTCTTTCCACCTCTGGCATGCTCATGAATAAGTTAGGTGTTCTCCTTGACAGTTAATACTAAACGTTTGATACATACGATTTGATAAACATTTGATACTAAACTTACGTTCAAGTAGCATGCTGACCTGATTGTAAAGAAAATGAATTACTTACGGTGGGCAACCAAAGAGCACCTCTTGCACGTGAAACAAACTAACAACCGCATGATGTTTAAGAACCACGGTGTGTTCGGCCATATTGTATGGCGCCCCTACCCACATTAAGAGAATATACGAGAGTAAATTCTGGATGCTGAAATGGGGCAACCATAAATACTATCTCCCTCAACAGTTAAGCAGCTTGCTGAACAGCTTAAACCACAGCGTTTACCAAACATCATTGCCTGGAAACGATTAATAACTACAATCAAGGTGATAACTGGCGTGATATCATCACCATGCTTCTAGCAGATTTGTGAGTGGCACATCCCGTCATCTGCCTTAAGAGGCGTGAAATCCCTGAGAATGAAAACCAACAGACTGAAGATGGCAGACAGGTTTATACCAGCCAGGGCGTCGGAGTCAAGTCAGTGGTTAACACATACTGGAATTGAGCCTACAAAGGCTCATAGAAGATTCGAATTATAGGAAACAAACCACGGTGTGGTTCGCTGAGGCTACTGTTGCCTAGCAGTTGTGTGCATTTCTGTCAATAACTGTATGTACGCAATTGTGTGTACTTATTTCAACGAGTGTATATCTCGCACAAGTTGTTTCAGTGGATGTGATGTTAAGATGAACTTTTGTACTACAACTGACAGGACTCTGGACAGAAATGTAGTGATGAGCCATTCGTTTTTTATTGTAGCTTTTATTGTATATTTTAGCATTTTTTTTTTATTTTTCATTTTATGGTAATCCCCTGGCATTTTCTGCCGTGAAGGGAATTTGTCACTTACCAACGTACACCTATATAGGCCAAATAAAGATTTATTCAATGCAGGTGGGTTTTGTAGCTGAACATTATGTTGTTGTTTCATAGTCCTTTGCACCACATCGAGCGCATGCAAGGACGCCACGGCAGGCCATTTGCGAGTGGCCATATTTCTGGCACCAAAGCACCGTAAGGGAGGGATTTGAGACATAAAATGCGCTGGACAGTTGGTGTAGCCACCTTTGATCTCATTAAAAGACGTCAGCCAGTTGAATGTCAGGATGATGTTTCTAGTGGGAACAGGTTTCCCATTCCTAAGTGTAAAAATTCTTTTAACAGCGATCACTCTCTGTGGTGTTATTTCAGAGCAGATATCCTCGGTAACCTCAAGCTGGTCCCACTGTGAAATTACGTCTCTTGATGAATTTAGTGTTCTGTGTGGTGTCGCGGTAAGTGGTAATCTTCCGATTGATTTTGCTCGTAGTAGCTGCTCAGAATGATTGTCATATTTGGTTTCAATTAAGAGGTCCTCAAAACGAAGCATCTTAACTGATTTAGGGGAATCTCCTAACCCCTTTAAACCCTTCTATATAAAGAAAAGCAACATTTTCCCAATAGGTTTTTTGCTCTAGATTGATGATTAAAATCTTCGGATAGACCCTGATGGTATTTCAGTTCTGGGTGCCTTTTCTGCGTTAGCATTTTTTGTCTCTCCGTTTGTATTTACAGATAGGGGTCGTGTTGGGGCCCCTGAAAAAGTCAGTTTATCAGGATTCAAGATGGTTTTTATTTTGGTTTAGTTCCCTGGCTCCCCACCCACCACGGAGCCCAAATGGAATGCCCACTACTCGGAAAGCAATAAATGCGCTCGTAGTGGAACGCCAGGGCTACCCAGACATCATACCCGCACCTCTGCCAGCCTGACTCTTATCCCTCGGACCGTAAAGGTAGGGGCGTGGCATTGACACGGTTGACCCTCGCAAGTGAACCCACTAGCCGATTGACCCTAGCCAGAACTCCAAGTCCATCCGTCTTGTCAAAGCAGAGGCCAAAGTGGTGTGTTGAAGCTGGACCCCTCAACCACCAGGAATCCCTCTTTCCGAATTTCCGCGGGTCGTAACGCAAGGCAAACACGCCGTATTCCTATGATATTAGCCTAGAACCTAGGCTGCGGGCTTTGGATCCCAGTAATGCTAATCTGGAAGCGCAGGAGCGTCACTGGGAGATACCCTCACCATGTACAGGTGCTCACCATATTTCTGGCACCAAAGCACCATAAGGGATTTGGTACATAAAATACACTAGACAATTGGTGTAGCCAGCTTTGATCTCATTAAGAGACTAAATGAGAACAAAGCGAGTGGAGGGGCGATGTACTGGGTCAAGCCACCAGAAAAAACTGTCTCCAGCAGTGCGTGTACCTGGGCCCCTTAATCCAGTTTCGATGGCCCAGGTGCCAAGTGATTTTGCGAAGCAGTAGGACTGGTTATTATCATTGCGACTTTCTTTGGTCAATTGATAAGAGTTTTATAGTGTTTGTGTCCACTGATTGGCAAGACGCTTGAAGAGCTCTACCTCCTAGCGGTCTGGGCTGGGCAGCTGGAGTGATAGATCCCCCCAACTGGCAGAGTGAGCTTCTTTAGGCTTTGTTTAAAATTCCGTGTTATTTTGGTTGTTTCATTTGTCAGGCTCTGATCCGTTTATTCTATTTGTGTACTAATTACGCCGAGACGTAGAAAGAAGATTCCGGAACCTCAGATTGAAGTTTCAGAGACCTCTTCAGAAGAAGAGTCCGTGGAAGAAGTTCCAGTTCGACCTTCTCCATCAAAGATTTTGGTCAGGGCGAGTTCAGGGCCGTCTGCCTCTGGAATTGTGGTTCAGCTTGATAAAGATATCCACAGCTGACGGACTTTGAGGAATTAAATTTTTATCGAGAAAGGACAAGAATTCATGTTTCGGCCCTTCTTGATGCGACAGGATCGGATGCGAAACGAATTATGGAATATTGATATAAGGTGGCGGACGTTGTGTAAAGGGTTGTGCTAGAGAACAAGCAATTACAGGCAAAGATTGAAACCCTAAGTGAAGAACGAGTTTCTAAGCTGAGATCGTACGCGGACGCCGTCGGATCCCAAGAAACGAGTACCAAGACAAGAACAATTATACTGAAGGCTAAATCGGACAAGTATCAAACTAGCGACCAAGTTAAGACTGAGTTGATGGGCTGAGTTGCTCCGGTCCTAACAAATGTTAAGGTCGTGTCAGTTAGACCGATTAGAAACAAAAGAGTGGTGGTTGAAGCGGCATCTGAAGAGGATGTGCAAAGAATCAAAGAGTGTTCAAAGGTGCAAGATCTGTGATTGGAGGTGGAGCGGACCCTTCGGAGGAGTCATCGACTTTTCATTTTTGATGTTGATTCTCAAATAACGAAAGATCAATTAATGAAGGAACTTTGGGAGAGGAATTTGGCCGACTGTGGCCTCCATAAAGACCAAGTGCTCTCAGAGATCAGAGTTCTGACTAAAAACAAGGCAAGGAACTCTCCTGGTTACAATTACGTTGTGGAGGAATATGCACGTAGAAGGAGGTTTTTGCTAAAACGTGCAAGAATTTTCGTGAACTGGAGTTCGCACCGGGTTCGGGATCTGTGGACCCCAGCCCAATGATACAAGTGTATGGCGTATAGCCATGTGGCCCGGTATTGTGATGCAGACGAGTTCTGCGGATACTCTGCCAGGAAGGGCCATACATACAAGACCTGTACAAAACATGCAGAGACACCGAAGTGTGTTAATTGCTGGAGGAGGAAGTCTCCTTCTGCCCATGAAGCAGATGACAAGATTTGCCCTGACTATTTGCGAGCTTTAGATACGCCGAAGAGGCGAACCGAACGACTAAGTTTTTGGTTGTCGGGCAGAGGAGAACTACTCTGGCAAAGAAGAGAATGGTGGCACCTCCCGGCAGTGTCGGGAGCTGTCAGTTACAGACCAGCGTCAGGGTTTGGGGTCGATGGAGACCGATCTGGTGCAGAGCCATATGATAGTAAGATGTAAATGATGGTGTAAGATGAAGGTTGCCTATGTATGTATTAATTGAAGATCAATTTATTTTATTTTGTCTGGTGGGTGACTGGACAATGGTTTTCTGGATAGGGAAACCTACCTCCTTGTGCTCGTGGTGGGGACGGAGACGCCGTTCCCACCGCGAGGCTAAAGGTTGTACTATTCATATTTTGTTTTTGTTATTAGTCAAGACTGACTAGTGTTACTTGTTATGTTGATAATTGACCTAGAAAGGATTTGTTTTAAATATAACAATGTGACAAATCAGCATATGGGCGAGAGCCCAGGTGGCTGATTGGTAAGAGTCTGACAAATGACAATCCAGTTTCGATAAAACAAGTGCACTACAAGGTGTAAGGAAGGACATCGATCTGTTCGGGAACAAATAGGGGACAGAAGAGGGGGGGGGCATGCCCGTGGCAGACATTCCTTCTTACTGTGCACTTTACTCTCAGTTTCTTTGCATGACAAATAAATCAGTTAAATCTGAGTCTTAAAAAATCGGTTTTTACTGCCACTGGAGTAGAATTTACTATAGCGACAAAACTACAGGTGAGTGATCTGCCGCGACGAGTACTTGGACCGACGAGATGAGATGGTCACTGGCTTGCTGAGTTGTGTTTCAGTGATCCTTAACTAATGAAAATGCTGAAATCGGCAAAAGACTGATTGCGAATTAACATGGATAGTAAAAAGTTTAACACGAGGAGTTCCGACTTCATCACGGAATATCAATAAATCGTATTACCTGTTTCATATTAGAAAACCTCACAATACTCTCCCCCATATACATACACACTTTGAGCCATCGGCTTAGGATGCTGGCATCTGTGCAGCTTAAGCCTTTATGATGGATTCACATCCACTGGAGAAAACGCTTCTACAATGCTACTTTGTTGTCGCATCTCTCTTCTCCCGAAAAATCTTTGAACGTCCGAAAAGGTGGAAATCTGAAAAGACCTATTCTGCGAAAGGAAGAAGTCATCTAGGATTGTTCAACTAAACAAGAGTGCTGCAGTTGTTATATTGGTTATTAAATGCATTACGCTACACTGTTCTGATGTTCTACACTGTTCTATTTTTTTTCCACCTGAAATCTTCTAACTATACCCGAATGAAGAGACCTTTAAACATTTCTCCAGTCATCTACAGGACTTCAATTCAGACCTCCCAAAACGATTGAAGAAACCGCCATAATAGACAAGAATGTTGTATTGTGTGATTTGCCTTGTGGTGCCGAGATTGATTGGCTTTACTGGAACTCATCTTGCACTTACTTTTCGAGAGTGGTGACACTAGAGAATAACTGTCTACAGTACCGAGACTGATGTTCACTTCTTGCGAGATTTCAAGAGAAACGTGATGGCTGTGCAAAATGAACTTCTAGGTTTTGTTAATGTTCACAACAGTGACCATGTGAAGTGAAGGTTTGTTCGTTATCATCCGACTGTCTTTTTGACACCGCATTCCCAACCTGTGCTATCAATGTTCGGCAATTCTGAGCCTTCGTTTACTAAAAGCACTATGACACACCACCGTTTTACTGACTTGCGGCATGAATAACCTTGTGTGCAATTACAAGTAATGCTGGAGCGAAACGAATGTTCATAATCTAGATCTCTGAAGGACCCTTCACCAACCATCATACAAATAAGCTTCCAATACACACAATTATAGACATAATACATTGACTCAACATGATCTAAGTTGCTGAGGTACCACTGAAAACCTACCATAACGACCACCTCCAGTACCCCCCCCCCCGACAAAAGGGTACAGGTACAGGTAGATTGGATTGCCATATACTTGGAAAACTTGAAATGATAAAAAAAGTCTTGGCAAGCGAATGTTTTATTTTTTATGATAAGTATCATGAACTGTAAATATCCTGTTTCATGTACATGTACTAGAACAATCCGACCAAACTCTATCAGGAACTCGATGTTTAGAAAATCTTGTTTTATGATCTCTTAAAGACACAACATAATTTCCAAACCGAATCTGTTTAAATATAAATTACAGTCTTGGAAAGAAAGTTTAACTATTACTATTTGACCAAAAACTCAGACTCTGCTGTCACATATTACTCAAGAGGATAAGTTCTTTCTGCGGAATGGTGAAATGTCTTCTCTCTGATACCAAAATCACAACCAGATGCCTCTAAACCAGGGGTTCTCAAACTTATGAGTACATCGACCCCTTTTAGAACTTATTGAGCTGTCATCGACCCCAAATCAAGTAATTAAGAATATATATATACATTCTTTCTCTATTACATTTACAGTAACATTTTATGAATAATGGAAAAGTTGTATTCCAACAGAACGCAGAAAACTAAATTTTTAAATCGAGAAAATAAATAAATAAATAAAACTAAAGCAATAGAAACTTTTTATTGAAGAATTTTAGATCCTTAATGTGAAGGGTGGGCCTGATTAGCATTAAGAAGGACACAAATGTTAGGCAAAAAAATTGTGAGTTTGAGTCTTGGATCACCAGTTTCATCAACATTAAGTCTGTTTCTCTCACTTTGCATAAAACTGCCTCACGTGGCGGAATCCGGCTTCAACCATATAAGAAATTGGGAATGCCAGCAAAAATGGGTCAGCAGCTGCCCGTAGATGTGGATATTTGGTAGCCACTTTTTGAACCTATCTATTTTTGAGACCTTGAAAACGAACTTCAAAATCTTGTTTTAAGTTTCCAAGGTGGGTTGTGTATACTAGTAAGTCACTATCTAAAATACCTTCACCTAGTTCTTGTTATAACTGGGTGAAGTTTGTTAAGTATTAAAAGTTCTTGGGACTTAAATATGACTTGTATAAACACATCTTGGCTTGAAAACCAACGGTTCGAACTTGAATAATTATAACATCTTTGCCTTATACTCGTTTCTGCAATTCATTAATTTCGAGTATAAATCAGCCTGATGAAATACATGATTATTGCACAACAGCAACTTTACCGATGGTTCCATATCCTTAAGGAACTCTACAGCTGAATCAAAGAGTTCAACCAACTCTTGCAAACAATCTCCTTTGGATGCGTCATTAAATTTATCTCACCGAAAAGCGTCTGCGACGTATTTGCTTGAAATTTTGGCAGAGAATTCTAAAAACGGATTTCCTTGGTATACACATGAATTAACGTGGTCACAGAACAGTTTTGATTTACATTGCACTCTCCTGGAACGTGTCCTCTACGTAAATCAAGGAAAATATCAGGACGTAAATTAATTAAATCAATAACAAAATATAGGTACTTACTGATTAAAAGAAACTTGGAAACTTTCAGGTTGAACAATGTCCTTGGATCGTATCGAGGAGGAAAATATTTGTCTAAATACTGATGCTGCTTCTTGAGTTAGGACGAGTATCAGTCAATTACGCCCAAGGAAAGCCAATCTATTATAACACGAGGCGTTCTTCAAGCACTGAAAAACAGAGATCATTGATCTGATGTTTTCAATACGATGGAAGCATGGAAGTATTAAAACTGACGCGGACAGCCTACACTTGTTCTCTCATAGGTGCAAACTACGAGGGGTGGAGGGAGCTGAAAATAGTTATGTCCAAGCCCTCAAAGGTGATCTACGGCTTGAATTAATCTAAGTGATCTATGGCAATTACTAAACTTGAATAGCTTGTCAATTGACCATCTCAACCATAAGTTCACCCTAAGTTGCCAATCATCGTCCATCGACCCCATTTCAATCCCTAGAACTGTATCGACTCCCTGCACAATGCGATCAATCCCTATGGTCCATATATACTGCTTTGAGAACCCCTGTTCTAAATGACAGTCTGCTCTTCTGTCATATCTACTGCAGGGATTTGGGCCGCAAGTGCCCCAAAACAATATGTCCTGCAAGATACTGAACGCTAAAATGGACAGTCCATTCATACACTTCACTTCAACGTAGGCTCATAGAATTAGCCAATCAGCTACAAATCTCAATATCTCAGATATTCGTCGGTGTTATAACGTCCCCTTGTCTTTGGAGATATGTGCTACTGGCAAGTATCCTAATTTTGAGCCCAATTAATAACTGTCTAACGTTGCGTTAGAGATTTGTTCCTGCTAAAGCGCTCCCAACAATTCAAGCTCTTGAACAAAAGAGATTCGACGTAACAAAATTTGCAAATGACAGTGAGTACAGGTGTATTCTTGTAGAATGGATCTCCCAAATGTGTACACATTCTAAGTCTGGGGCCACATAACTCTGGAGAACGTACTCACAAAACCAAAACTTTCCTGCTTTAATGTTAGATTTTGTTAAATAACTGTTATAACCCAAGTCTGCCCACCGATCTAAATTGTCTGATAAGCAGACAAATATATTATTCGTATGTTTGTCTGCTTATCTAAATCCATAACTGTCCTGAAATAATACAGTACTACCTAATGTGTAATTTCTGCTCATTTGAATCCACATCAACCATCATAAATAAAGACGTAGATGCAGATTGTATTCAACCATCTATATCTACACCTATATTGATTTTTTTCCTTATTTATATTTTCTCTTTTGTACATTAATATGCAAATAAAAATATTTATTTATTTATTGCAGAAGACATACTTACTATGGTGTCGTTTGTGACCACGTAGAAGTATTCATATCCGGAGATATTCCTCTGCCAGTGGGCCGCCCACGTGTGTTCGTCGCTGGTGAGCGAGGGATTAATGTCTAACACAACAAACATATTCCTGGCGTGCACTTCCGAGACGAGTCTTCGGAACTCGTCCATCTTCCCAAGGTGCGGATCAACGTTGGAGAAGTCGATGATATGTTCGTATTCTAGCGGGAAGTCCAAAGCACAAAAGATAGAGTTCAGACGAATGGCAGTCACGTGAAGGTTTTCTATGTAGTCCAGGTGGTGAAGGATCCCCTGGATGTCACCGAAACCGTCTCCGTTCGTGTCCTGAAAAGATGCAGGAAAGATTTCGTACATAACCGTCCCTTGCCACCACTCTCGCGGAGGATTGCAGCGGAAACTGCCCGCAACCAAGACTCCCACCACTATGCACACCATGGCGATGAGACACGAGAGCATGAACACACAGCAACCCAGGCGTATGGCCGGCCAGTTCCAGTGGAGGAAACACACGTCGGACGAGCAGTTTTCAATAGTCACTTCGTGGCCACACACCTGCAAGTGGTTAATGTGGGTGGGCGGCGTGACCCTTAACCCTTGCTGTATAGTCCTAATAGCGAACCTGTCGTCGTCCAAAAGACGAGTTGAACATCCGGGCTCGAGGCCTTGGTCGTTTTCTGGAGGTGCACCCACCGACATGATGGGGGCATTGTTGAGCTCTTCCAGGCGTCTGGCCAGTTCCGGATTCGGCAGAAACATGTCCATGCACGAAGGAGAGAACGGGTCGAGGTCTGAGGCACTTTGTTTGGTGTGATGGGCAGCATTGCGGGCGCGTGCTCTAAGGTCGCTAAGTAGAGGAACGTTGGGCAGACAGTGAGAAAAGCGAGACGAATCACGAACATTTTGGAGGTTTAATAAGATTTCAGGCTGTTCCTGAGCAGCCAGGGGAGGAATTACTGTAGTCCATTGCGATGTCGGAAGAGAAGGATCAAATTCTTCCGTAAAGCCTGCGTTTTCCGCTGCCTCGATGTGATTCAGGTCTCCGTTCTGTTTATCGTTCATCTGCGTGAAAAGAAATAGGATATTATTCCAACCGTAGTGCAGAGTGCTGCTGACATGCTAATAATCTATGTATTATGTCTTCGGTACGGTTTACAAAAGGGCACACAACAGGAAACAAGATTGCCGAGACATTGCAAACTGCCAGAAGGGATTTACATAAGTCATTTATCTGCGATGCTCCATTACAGCAACAGCAAACGAGATTGGCCTCGTTAATGGCGGTATTAGTGGAAGGAAAATTATTAATTCTGGAGTTGTTGATTGAAAAGCGCTAGTGCACTATATTAAACCCACCAAGGTTCATTTATTAAAAACAATAAATAAATGTGCACTGATATCATGGATGTGTATACAACCTACCAAAATATTGGAAAATCCCGTTACATTCTCAGGCTTAAGTCAAGTTATTACGTTCTTGATCACGGGTCCGATATGCCCAGGTTTATAGATATAAATAAAAATATACGCACTTAGGGGTAATCGATTCTCTAATATTTAGGTACAGGAGTGTAGCAAGTCATACGGATGACTTAACAAACGTTCCTCATTTGATGTACAGAATTGTTTCCAGACAGCAGCCATATGGATTCTGTGAACAGCTAACCGGATTTTATTTTCCAGGGAAGATTTGTTTCACCGGAAATACAGTGCAGTCAGTTGGTACGAATTAGTCGTTTACCAATTAAGGCACGGACTAATGGAAAGCTTTTCCGATAAGCTGAATAGAATTACTTGGGTATTTGAATTTATTATTTTCTCATGCAGTTAACCGGAAAATTGACATTGTTACTCTGTGCTACACTCAGTAGCGTGCTTTAACTTGCTTCGATGGTATTTATTATAGTCTTCGGTGAATCCTTTGCCAGCTTACATTTAGAACTTCAGTTGGCACGGCAACGCCCAGAATATTCTTGGTTTAACTGCTGTAAATGAATTAGTGCCACTTTAGTGTATCGGATCCGTTTCGGTAGCTTATAGTGGATCACAAGGCGTGAACAATGAGGTACGCAAATCGAATCACAAAAGGTGATTCGACTTGCGTACCTTATGAGGTGTGGTTAATGGTTTACAGAGAATTGTATGTATTAGTAATTTTCTAGAAATAACATAGGGGTGTGAAAATAATAATAATATTAAACACAACAGCTGCATTGATGGGACTTAAGACTATATGTATATTTAAGGCTATATAAAAATATATATACATATATTAGCTAGGTACACGAGATACACCTACCTAATAGAAAGTTGATCCCCGTTTAACCCTCAAAATATCTAGATTCGTCGTGGTATGGACTCTATGAGGTGTTGAAAGCGTGTCACAAGGATTCTCATCCAAGTTGACTCAGCTGTTGAAAATTTTATGGTTGGGGATCTCCACTACGAAGAGCTCGTTCCACCTCATCCCACAAATGTATGTGGGATGAGGCTGCATCGAGATCTGGTGGCTGACGAGGCCTTTAAGGTTGAATTGACTTTCATGTTCGTAGAACCAGTTCTGAACAATACTGGCCTTTTGACACTGCGCCTTATCATGTTGGCTAAACACCGTTTGCAGATGGACTCAGCCTGATCGCAGGCCATTTCCGGATAACCTCAAGCATGCAACTGTTGCTCCGCTGATATCAAGGGACCTAATGTTTCGCGAAAACACTCCCCGCACTATTATACTGCTGCCACTACCTTCATTACTGACACCTGGTGGGATGAGCTGTTTTCACAATATTCTGGTTCTATCCAACTTTTTTTCTCCCGGAAACTCAGTTTTTTCATCCAGCCAACAGACAAATCGCCCACAGACACACATTTTACAAATATGAGGCGCCATATGGTCTAAGTCGATAATATGCCTAAAACCCTAAAACAAGGTAAATTCTCCCATCATAGTGAAACAACAGGAACCGAGATTGGTGAGACCAGGCAAAATTTTTCCAGCCCTCCATTACCCAGGGTTGATGTTCCCTGTCCACTGCAACACCTTCTTGTGTTTGCTAACAGAAGTGGAATCTGGACCGGTCGTTGGCCCAAAGAGTGTTAACAAGTAGACAATGCATTGGATATGAACTACGATAAATCTAGTCATCTAAACATGTCCTAGTTCACAATATTTCGGGCTAATAGAGTTTTATTGTGCTTAGTTTATTTCATGCAGTGCAACTGTTACAGCTGAGACAGATTACACCGTGAAATCACACAGAAAGGTAGTTCACAAAGGGGCAAGTGACGGCGATAATAAGCGAGGTGGCTGAAAGCACAACCGGTTTCCCCCCTAGATGCATGCTGAAATAATAATCCACGGCATCCACCCCCATTTGCGTCGAGTAAAAAAGAAAAACCAACGCGACACTCTGGTTCCTTAGATTTATGTAAGCAATATCAGCAAGGGGAGAAGTCGGTGCCGCAGGAAGACGTATTGAACGAGACTTCCTGTGTAGACAAACTTTTCTTTTAAGCAACACTCGGGCGTTTTCTCATACCTCGAGCAAGCTTCACGCTCCATAAAGTGATCGGCGAAAAGTTTAATGCTTGACTCCGAACAATACGACACAGCGGGAGACATCCTAACGGCGAAATTCTTTCCGTTGTTTACGCTCCGAATGCACTCACTCGATGACGGAATGCGTTAACCCATCACAGTGTACTCAATATTTACATACACTCACACAGCGCACGAAATTATGGCCGCTCTTCAGCAAACGCGGTCATGTTTCTTAAGTTATAGGCTGCCCCGCCATCGTTTCCAAGAAGACCACTCTTAGCGGCGGCAAAGTGCATTCGTGGTACCAACCAAATCCCAGCACATAATTCTTCTCGTGCAGCGGACACATTCATGTATGCCCTGCCTGTCACGGACTCACTAAGGTCTAATTTACATACGCTAGAGACGCCATTATGTTGATAGCGAGTACCTTCCACATATACCGGTTGATGGAAAAGATCTTCCTTCTTGAACACGAGACCTATTTAGATACTGTTCGTGGTAATGTTGTTGATAAAAGGAACAGTCTGGGGCTCGCACTGCTATTTGGGCAGGGATATTGGTAAAGCCTTCTAGCGAGGCAAGCCAATAATTTGAGTTTGTGGTGTTCACCTTTAAAATAGGCAGTCTTCGGATAATGACGAACGTAATGGTTTCTATTTCAATAAAATTCCGCTGGAAACTGGCAACAATCTCTTCAATTATAATGCGCCCGCAATTCTTTTAAATTTAATTACAGTGGTATTAATAAACCGCTGTATGCTGTAAACGTGCTCAACTACAAATTCTCTCGAATCAGATTTCGAATGCTCGACTTCTCACAATGTACAGAACAAAGAAAATATTCAGCGACTGAACTACGCTGGAAGTTTCTAGTTTCCGTGGGACTCGGAAATTCGCTGAATTATTCGAAACAGATGGCCGCTATTGGAACCTTCTTTTCCCATTCATAATCAATCACATTCACTTTGTGTTGTGGAATCTGTAAGTTAGGGTTCATCGATCATTGTCTTAGGCCAGTATTCGAGTCCCTAAGGGACTCGAATAGTTTTAGATGGACTATTTTTCCTTCTCACGGAACGTTCCGATGTCTGTCCGTTTACTTTTCTGTACTCAAAGTTTATTGAGCTTTTAGTGGGAGCAGCCCTTTGATCGGAGCTGTTCCGATATATTTGCCTTAGACTGCATTTTCCTGTCTATTTACTTATCGTGAAGGTGGTGCAGCTGCTTTCCGGCATTCCAAATGGACATAAGACTTTATTTACATTGAATTATCTGTGTGGACATACGGCGAGTTGTTTATCTTAAGCAGAATTCATTAATAGCATGGTGTTTGAAGTAAGAAAATCTAGTACAGTACACCAAATGCTGCATAATAAGCGTGTTTTATTACTGTGAATGAAATTTAATGCGAGTTCCTCTATTTCATGCGAAAACTCGTGGTCAAATCATCAGCCATATTATCAAGAAGACCATTCGTGGTTCTTTGATCGAAGACTTAAAATTTCCATCAGAAGACCAAGTTATTAAGCCTTTCATCCCCCCCAATTATGATAATTCCTTCGGGTACTGCTTTTTTGGTCAAATGGACCAAAAAAGTAACAAAGTAACCATTAAGCTTAGGAAACTTACAGATGATGGTCCACATTAAGATAATAAAATACTTTTTCCGTTGTAACTTCTTAAAATGAGTTTTATTATAAAACCCAAAACAGTAAAAATCCGAAACAAAATTACTTTCCATATTGCAGGAAGAATCAAGGATGTGGAGTATTATTTATTTTTCCACCAAAACGACTACGGCTCTGAGCCACCACTGCATTTTATCTGTGGTGTGTTCTATGATTTGTTCGCTGGATGAAAAATCAATTCCTGCGGCAACGTAAAAAAATAAAACACAAATTCTGCTACTTTGACAGCATTCGATGCCATCCCTTTCCCCACATTGTGTTGAAGGACTTTGATTGCAACCATCGTGCTATCTAATAAAATAATTTTGGAACGGACTTGATCCGTTGACAGCAAAGGAGGGTCGAATGTCATTCAGAGAGTACCTGAATTTTGTATTTGATCTTTTGTATTTCATTTTCACCTTGAAATGTTACACTCTTATCCCGAAGATGACGGCTACTTTATGGACGACAATGCAACAGTGCATCGTGCCAGAATCGTGCAAGAATGGTTCAAAGAACATGACATGGATTTCCACATTCACCTAATCTCAATCCTATTGAGAATGTGGGATATGCCGGAGAGAGCTATTTGGCAACGAAGTCCTCTTCATCCAACTTTGTCCTAGATGCGCGATATTTTGCTGGATGAATGGCTTCAATTAGACCAAAACGCACAAAAGCACCTTATAGAATCCATGCTGCGCCACTTACTTGATATTATTCGAAACAAAGGTGTCCCGATTCGATATTGAATAAAGGTTCGTACTTTTTTGGCCAGCGTGTGTATAAGATTAGTTATTCTATTATTATCTTAGATTAGCGAGTTTCAAAAGACAGATACATTTCATATAAAGCAGAAATAAAACATATTTTACTTCCATCCAGGTTAATGTTGTATTAAATTAAGATCTTAACTATAGGTGCAAGATTTAATGACAGCGAAGTACACTGTTATACCACATGAATATATTTTAAAACGTATTTATTGAAGTGTTGCCACATCAATCTACACTTAAAATATTGGAAACGTTTTGAGGTTCTACTGAACTCCGTCTTCAAGCCTCTTTAGAGGAACCACACTCGAGGCGAGTATCCCTTCCTCTAAAGACGAAGAACCCCGAAACGTTGCGGATATTTTACTACAGATATACAGATATATCTGTAGGCGACTGAAGGTCATTCGTTAGCTTCTTTTCAATCACAAAAATAAGGCATCGTCACTTCTATCGATTGCCTTATTTTTGTGGGAGATCAAAGATAACGAGCCTTCTTCATTTTGAGTTTGATTTAAAGGATCCGTTGGATTCAACTCTCTAACTTCATGCTTTTTTTTGTGTGTGGAATTAGCTAGAACTTTCGACTCAGATTGCCCTTGGTCCTCTTCTGATGAAGACGCAGCACCAGAGACTTATAATAACTTCTCAGGTACACGAAAGGTTTATTAATAAACAGAAAGGCGTAAGTTAATATGGGGAACGATACATGTAGTTTTTTACCCCCTAAAGGAGAGTTTCTCACCGCTCTTCTCTGATCCTTTATTATTCAGTATTTTTATAAATTATTTATGATAACTTGTCTGGGGGTACTGATCCTTACTTATGCCGATTATTTAAAGATTTATGAACTCATTCGACCCGCACGTGACTATATTTACTTAGGAAAGGCGATCAATATTACTGTCAGGTCTAGAAAGAGTTTAAAATTAAATAAAGATAAATTTTGCGTTAATTTAAGTCAGAGATTTATTTTTTTATTATGATTACCGAAAAATAATAACATAGTCTCCAGAACTCATGAACTAATCAATCTTTGCGTTATATTTATCTTCAATGCCAATTTTTTCGACTGCAATATATTAAATACTTGTATAACCAGTCTATCAAAAAACCTGGCTTCATTAAAGCGCATATTGGAGATTTGGAAACGTAAATTTTATAATGTAGGTGCACGGGATTTTATGTTAGTTGACACGCGCTGGTTGCAGAAATGAATAGACAATATGGCGTATGCGCAGAAACGAACTATTTTCGGTTCGCGCATAAAAGTCGTTGCCTTTTGCTCTTTTTTTTTTTTTTTGATACTATTTACTAAAGTGCTTAAAATGTAATGCACTGGTACATTATTATAAACGTTGAAGTTTGTCTGTTTTAGGTGCACTTTTTGTAAAACATAAAATCAAAATAAAAAATAAAATAATTAGCTTAAGGCCTTAAAATTAGCTTTACTGTAAAATATTTCTATCAATTCATTAGTTTAATTCAGTTTAATTGGTTTTTAATTGGTTTTTAATCATTTAAACGAACAAGTAAAATAGCGCAGCAGATTTAATTTAAAAGTTTTTTCTTTTCCTGAGAAATCCTGAAAAATGCATAAAGTTCTAACAACTCCATTCGTTTTCGAATGGAGTTGTTATCCAATTACATTACAAAAAAAAAACTAAATATTCTCTCTCTTTCTCCCATAAATGTCAACACCCAATTATTTTCTCTTTCTCGTAACAATCCTTACATGTGTATTTGCATTCCCTGGTAGAGTATTGGCCTGGATTCGATTTCACCGCTTGCCGAAATTTGAAATAATTCTCATCTGCATGAGAGGATCTTTTATGGGCTTATTCACACCGTTGTTGAGTTAATCGATCGAGAATTGAACGGTTTTCCAAAATAGGAACCCAATGTTCCAATATTCGCAATTTTCAGATACAATACACTTACTCCCTGTGGCTTAAGTTGCTTCTATTTATGAACAAACAACGGTACATTGCTTGAAAGGCTTCCTTATTAGAAAGTTGTCAATGCAAGGAGTGTGTGGCTTGTCTCTAAATTGAAAATGACGGATAAATCGTCATTATATAAGAAATATCGCGGGTCACTTGCCTCTTCCAGTTCTAATACAGTTAGTGTTACTTATTTATTGTGTCCTAGACACGAATAACTTCAAAAGCTCTATTAAAGCTGTATTAAGTTTCCATTTTATTGGTGCAAAATTACGTAGAAAGGCTTTCATAAACACTTTGAAATTGGTATTAGTGCACAAAACGGAAATTGTTAAACTGACGCAAAAGAATACTTCAGCAACAATTTTCTCTACTTTCAGCGTCCCTTCCCCTACCCCAGGTATGTGATAGTTCAATAAACAAGATGGTGTAATGTTCGTTACGACTCTTTCTCAAGTTGCTCCCACCCCAAAACTTTCATCAATCTGCCGTTACAACCCCACCGGATCCACTCAAGTCCATCCAAATAAAGGATTATCTTTCCTTCCCAGTTGCGACTTTAACAATCCTTTCCAAGACACGTTCTTGCAGTTTACGTTAAAGTCTCACCCTCCAAGTAGCACATTTTTCTCAACTAGCATCGATCCATCCCACCTTACTGTGTGGGAGGTTTATCACTGCCGCAGCGTTCAGGACACCGCTATTTTTCTGTGGCCGGTGTCCCTAACAACCTTTTCACTATCGACAAAAACACGTGCCGTTAGAGTGCCAACCCTTTTAATCTGTAAGTGAATCGAAAACTACTTTCTGCTTCCCATCCTAACGGAGCCCAATTTATCTCAATCCTTTCAACTTATCGGCACCAGAGGCATCTATTCTTATCCATCGTACTTGACCTGAACTGAGCATCAAATTTGTTTGGAAATTCGATCCGATACTTTAAATTCACTCTGAAGAAAACGCAAGGCTTGTTCATCTATTTCTCTTGGAGCTGACGTCAGGAATTACGTTAAATAAAGGCCATTCCTATTGGATAATCTTAATGCCTTTCTTCTTCCGAAAATACCAAATTTACAAAACATTGTCGAGTAGTGCATGTCATATTATACTTAATGCGTGAAGCTGACGAACTAAATACAGATAGCTCAACTAAAGGACTGATTTTTATTATCAGCTTTTCCACAGTTCATAGAGCACGTGAAGTTGGACTGCACTTGAATGGAAGATGCTTCTAAGAAGGTTAGACAGTAATTATATCTTAAATGTAGGCAATTAATCTGTCTAGGAGAGATTTCCGTCATCTAATTGCAGGGAACTGCAATAATCCGAGAAGGAAAAACAGGAGAAGGCGCATCTCTGTGATCGAAATGAACTTCCGTGTCAAACGAAGTCTTACTGCATAAGAGTGTTAAATTCAATTTTCAACCGGGACTGACTTCTGCAGAAAACTATATGAAATATTTAATTTTAAAACACTCATGAACAACAGTTAAAATTATTGATTAATGGCTCACAAACAAGAGGGGACTGCGAGTTATTTATTTATAGAATGATACGCAGGAGCAGTAAGTTCCAATTTAAGTTTCACTCCACCCAAGTTTGAAATAAAACTCTCTCCCTCTTGCTTAAGCACAAATCAGAGGACTATTCGTCGTCTGTTTGTGTGTACAGAGCATAAAATTTACAGGTTGTCAAAAAATAAAACATTTTATGGGTTTCTCAGGAAGCAGAATGGCGTGTAATTTTCTCGCTTAATTTTTACAAATAAAACTCTTGTAAAATAAACTCCAGCTGTTCTACAGAATGGAAGATAATTAAACAAATGCTATCACTGCAGGTTTTAAATGAAATTTATCTGGAATCAAAGCTACCAACTTTGACGAAAAGAGAAATGTTGAAGAAGTATTAAAATGACGTCACTTCCAGACCAGAGTTAAGATAGGTTTGGGGATACGTCTATGCAAATAAAGAGGAATGCAAATCGGCTGTAATCAGATATTAATACATCTGCTGGACCAGCAGACGAATTTAATGATGTAATGCACTGAAAACTGGATAAAAATAAATAAAATTTAAAGTTTTAAAATAGGCACAATTCAATGAGCTTTCAGAGTTGAAATTTTCATCAGTGGATAAATTCAACTCCACAAGAAACCTTGCAATACATGAAACTCTGAAATGTTGTGTGGCAAACATAGCGGAAGTTAAGTGAAACTTCTTTAGAATCTTTTAAGAAATATTTTGGTTTTTAATTATTTAAAATCGGACTTCTAGAAGCTGAGATATAGCGATTTAAAACGTAAACGCGACACGCTACACGGTGGCCGCACTGTAGGAGTACTGATAGCGTCATGCGTCGTTGCTACGCACTGCGTACGTCATTTAGTGTCGCATTTTCGTTGCAGTTACTCCCATGTGAAAACTGCCTGTGGCGCGCCTAAAGAAGTTTCACTTCAAATGGGAATCAACCTCCTCTTATCCTTGAGAAAATGAAGAAAATCGTAAAACCACATATTAAAGAAATCCTGTTCGGATATTGATCAAAGTATTTTATGCTTTAAATAATCATACTTTCACGTGGTTGGACAGATTTTCAATAAATACAGGTTTTCTCTAGAATTTTCTCAAATACAATGGTGTTCTCAGATCGCAAAGACTAATAGATTATCTCGTGAATGTTCATGTTTCAAATCAATAAAACCGTCATATTAACTTACTGTATTCCAATAATCGTTATATAACAGAGTTAATATTCCTTCTCATGATCTGATGAATTTATCTCTGTTTTCTATAACAAAGATATAATCGAATATCAATTTCAAATATTTTTATACTCTACCCTAGTGAATGTGTAGGTTTATCGTTTTGATAAAATGTGTTGGCGACTATCAGGTTGTGCGTTTCACATCCTTCACTCGTTACCATAAATGGTAATGCAATCATTAATTGTAACATTTTAACTGGATCTAAACGTTTCCTAATTATTCCGCTCTCCATTTGGCAATTTAAATCTATCTTATATTAAGTTAACAGGGTGTATTGATATATGATACTGACTGCTTCATTCAATTCTCCAAAGAAATTCCAATAGTGTCATAATTTACGATAATGCGAAGTTCGTTTGTGAATATCCAAGTTTCTTCATTTTTGATGCATCAGCAATCAATCTATTAATAATTAATTAATAGATTAAATAGATAAAACATGGCATCTGTAAAGTTCTATTAATAGTACTAACTATTAAAAAGCAACTACTACACCGGTATTCCCAGGTGGTCACCTTCCCAAGTAATAAACAGTTCTAACGCTACTTAACTTCGGTGATCAGGCGACAACCTGTAATGCGTTTACAGGTTCTCGCTTAGATTGTTCTCGTTTATGGCTTAGATTGCCGTGTCGCATTTTCGTTGCGATTTCCACTAACGCAAGTTACTCACATGTGAAAACTGCCTGGAGCGCGCCTAACGAAGTTTCACTTCAAAAATTGCAAAGCAGAAACGGCTACTGGCATTACACCAATAGTCATCAGAGCGTAATATAACGATCTCCATAACAGGATGGATACTTAACGCGATTTCTTTTTATAATCCGAGAAATCCACGGAAGCCCCTCCCCCATCCATTTCCATACATCTCATTTATTTGTAGTACTTATCGTATCGTGACTGCATCTACAGTATAGTATGCCCATGCTGCCAAAATCGTTCTACCTGCAGAAGGAGGGTTTTACTTTTCACAACCATGACCAAAATTATCATCAACTTTATTAAACAAAGCTTTGCACAACCGTGATTCCTGATACAGGTCATCGGGAGAATCTTATATTAAATTGCTTAAAACTCGCATTAGGCAGAAGCAGACATGTCAATGCAGATGACATGATACAACACAAACAGGAGGCAAAGGGCAATATATGATGTCCTGTTTATACTCAAGTAAGACGCAGGTCAGAAGAATATACAATGCATTATTTACCAATCATATATCGTGTTTAGTGATAACGTGGATTTAATCCATGTCAACTGATACGTATGTACGACTTAACTTTTGCCCTTACTACTCAGCTACAAACTAAAAGAAATTACAGCAATATGAAGGAAAGTTTTAGATATCAGTAAGAACCCACCGTCACATCAATCACAGTGGAGTCACACTGGCAAGCAGTGACAAAGCTGCCCTCGATATATACCAAGAGTGTCCATCAATGTTTCATGATACAGCTTGTCAATCGATCAACAATCCAGGTCGATTCCTACAGCGTTGCGCATCACATTTAGTAAGTGTCTCTTGAAGCAATGTATCTTTGGAGGTTGCAGCATAATGACCCCGGTTAATGAGCAGGTTTTTGCTAGTATTCACCAACCCAACCGTGTTCCAAATGGTAATGCGATCGTGCTTGACTGAGTCAAGGACGAAAAACTATGCAACCTTCGCTTAACACCGATTAAGGCGCCTCCGTGGCCAGGTGGGCAGGAGCAGAAGTGTGTAGCACACGCTTCTTCATTAGACCGGGGTTCAAGTCCGTGACCACCAAATACGGAAGATGCGGAAAGGTCAGGGAATGACCACCACATATCCCGGAAGCAATATGGCCTTGGTTGCTAATGCTCCTAAAAACCAACAAACAACAACACCGATTAACTCAACCAAGTTGCGAAAAAAGAGCAGCCCATAAAATTTCCTCACGTCATTGGTGGGATTCGATCCCAGGGTTTTTCAACATGTGTGGGATATCTTGTGATTATTATATCCATTGTGTTACAATTTTGCGGGAGTGATTGAGCAATCGAAGAACATGTATTCTTTACTTGTCAACCCTGTTTCTCCCTCAAATTTAGCTGCAATGGATGACTCCTAAAGAGAAAATTACAGGAATAGCACCACTTCCAAAGGAAGTGGTAGTGTTCCTGTTGTAATTCCACAATTTAGGAGGAATGAAGCCATAATTTACGGTACACGCCTCCTAACGAAAGTGTGCCGTCTTTCTCTGCTTCTAATATAAATTGGTTATGTAGGGATAAAGCGTTAACATGGTACACAACATCGTCCTCACCCAAACGAATTACGATAGGGCAAAGCAGACAAACCGCTTTGAAATTCGTAATAGAGACAAGAGATTATACAAAATCCTCGCCTCCAGCTCCTGCACGGCAATATTAGCAACGGCCGCACTAACGGATGAACCCAGAGTAGTGCCAGAAGTGGGTTAAATACTCTACCGTCGTACATCGCGGAAATGCACCTGAGATACATCGTCAAAGCGAGGAATCCATCGTCTATCTAAGATGAGTACTCTGGCAAGACAACATCGTATTCTAACACTGTGCGGACGCAGTTAATATGGCCAAAGATACCAGTAAATAAAGAACCCTCAAACGATACTACGATCGTTTGTTCCGGCAACACCTGTCGTCTGATAATAGAAGTAACAAAGCTCCTGCTACATTTTGCCCTATTATCTGTCTTCCCAACAAGCGAGGAAACTAACTTGGCAATATATTTTGATAATGCGCATCGAAGAGACAACTATACGACATAATGGCACTTCTTTATTTGCGAATTTTAGACAAAGAATAAAACTACAGAAGCTGGCAGTCAGCTAACTCAAAATCCACATTTTCTTTTGAGTTTTCTTGATACTAGGAGCTATATTAAATCTTTCACCATGCACGTTATACTGAACAAAGTGGTTTGTACTCTATAAGGCCCAAACGTGTGTTCTCTGCTCAGTAGATTTTTAGAAGGTTAATTTTTTTTAATCTTTTTTTTTTTAATATAAATAAATACAATAGAAATTGTCTGTTATTAACTGTAGTTTGTTTATAAATAGACCAATCAATCACTTTTCACCCAAAGGAACGTATAAAAAATATATCTTTAGTTCCACATCTCAATGCCAACGAAGAAAACTACATCAAAACTCCACAGATATTTGTAGAAGATTATATTTCCTCGGATTTCTTCCAGAATGATATAAAAAGGATGTCTTTCTGACAGATTATTGATTTCATATTGACAGATTATTCATATCTGGTGTTCGAGGTAAAAAATCAAATTTTCCTTGCTGTCCAATGATGTCGTTCAAAAACCGTGACGTATATTGTAAAAATCCTCGTGTGTGTCCTACAATATTAGCATCCTGTTGGAGATGTATTGAACAATCTGACTGCTCTTATTCGTGGTGGGAGAACACGCTCTATATTTCTAACAAAAGCAGAGACTATTCGAAGATGAAAATAAGGGGAAATGCGCGCAATGTGGGAGCGTATTTTAATAGAAGTGTCTTGTCCAAATAATTATAGTAGAGGCTGTGACTCTGCCTTGTTGGTAACTTTAAAACTGATGGAGGCAGACAGATGCACGTATACAAAGAGAGAAATATATTGAAAAAACATCTTTTTTTATGTATCCGGATGTTGTTTATGATAGCGAAAACACAAGACATGCACGAATGGTCTTCATAGAGCCTATTCGTGGTTTTTTATATGAAATAAAAGGGAATGGTAGCTATAAGAAATGTTGCTGACTGATGCTCTGTCTTAGAATGTATGGAAATAAAGTGAAGCGTTCTTTCTTCTACCGATAAAGAGATAAACAAAGTTATGTCCGCTAGAAGGAGTCTGCACTTGCTGATGAAGAAGCGCAAGCTGTGGGAGAAAGATATTTCGGGGGATGCTTACGTCTAACTCCTAAGACGCTTCTAAGGATACGTGAGAATTTCGGTATTCGTCTTGAGTCTAATGTTATAAGAAATCGACGTGGAGATGGCGAGTATTAACTTAGGACACGCGCAGTTGCGTGGGCGGACGTGAAATTGTTATGCATATGATGAAGTGAAAAGAAGATATAAGAAGACGCGTAAGACATTAATATTCATTCTCAAACGAGTTTTTGACAGTATTTTTGATATTCGCTTCTCACCTGTTCCACGTTAATGCAATCAGTACTTCATGCGTGGTAATTCTTTAGTCCAGTCGTTATCTTTCTCTTCTCAATTTTTCTGAATTTAAAATTTTAAATTTTAAACGCGAGTTAGGTCACCTGTCTGTTGTATCCTTGTAAAACTGTTAAAAGCCAAAAAATATTCGTTCTTCGGGCTATTAAGCTCAGTCGAAACCACACCTTAACTGCTCTTCTATCATATGTGAAGAAATGAGAGAGAGAAAGTTGATGAAAAGAATTAATAGGACACAAAACGTTTAAATGAATCCGTATCTACAGCAATCGGCACATTTGCTTAATCGACCAAAATTATACAAATAGTGAGGGATTTTACGTTACACCGAATGTCCTCTTTAACTCTGTGTACTGAAGTATTATAATGGGCTCAAGAAACCCTTAAATTCGTAAAAAAAAAAGTCAATTTTAATTTCAAATAATTTCCCTTTTAGTACGTTAATAACCCTCCTTTATAAACGTATCGCGAGAATAACACAAGCAATTTATGTAATGGCAGCTGCGGCAGTTAAGTTATTTAAGCACATTTATTAAAGGGGGATAGAAAATATACTGCAATGCACTCGATGGGAAACTCCTCCCCACAGTCTCTTCTGCGTTCTTTGGTCATTTAGCCGCTAGGCCCCTAATGGGACCCAACATTTTCCACACTCTGCCCCGTGCAGGCAGATCAGGTACACCCGTGTTATAGTTATTTAATAGGGGTCAAGCAAAAGGAGTACTTGTTATGTAAATTGATGTAAAGTTTTTCAGTGTAGGGCTCAAGCAATTTAGAGATGATTTGGATGCTAGTAGTTGTAAGTTAGAGGGGGGAAGATTGAAGGCACGGGGTCCATAGAGAAGATGACCCCAGTGGAGCAGGCCCATGCCCCACCAGAGGGAAAAAACCAGGGGGTAACCTCACCCTCCAACCCGGGGAGGGAGGCAAAGGACCACACAAGGGAGCGTGGCTAGGAAGGCCTAATGGCAGCATCTGGACGGTGCTGGTGGTTCTGTCACTCCTGGAATGAACCAAGGAAGGAGTCGTATGGCACTGTTCCCGCGGAGGTTAAATTCGTTGCCTGGCAAAAAGGTCTTGAGAAAATTTGGAAAAGGCGCGGTAGTGTTGCTCGTGTTCCTGAGGATGGTTTTCTGGATCTTGTGGACGGTAATGAATCTGTGTAATGAGAATGCGTCGGAGATATTCGTAAAGGGGGCAGTGGTACATAAGGTGGTTCCAGGTTTCCTGGGATCTACTGTTACCCAGAGGGTTGTCTGTTATATAGAAGAAAGTCAGTTTTGCACGAATGGAACCGTGTCCTGTGAGAAAGAAGGTCGTTTGTAGGCCCGGTAAGAACCATAACGGGCATTTGGGATTTCGCGTTATGACCCCCTTTGTAGACTCTGTCCACCTAGTCTGCTAGATCTGTGTTAATTGAGTGATGTCTTTTTTCTTCTGCAGTCCTGTTGTTGAGTGGATCAGAGGTGAAATCTAATATTGTGTCCCATTTTCCTTTGGAGAGTTGACAGAGTAGACCCGTGCGGACAATTTCTAGGTCTGCGTCTTTTCGTTACACTTTAACGTTCCACACCCCGAAGGCGTAAGTGGTGACAGGGATGAAAACTATTTTATATAAGAGCGTCAGGGTGGGCATTTTGAGGCTCCAGTCCCGCCGGGTTACCCTGGTCACTAGGGCAGTGTAGTTTGCGATCTTCTTACTTAGGTTGGCAAGGTTCGGTAGGAAACAGATTTTTGTCGATGACTACTCCAAGGTATTTCATTTGGGCTTTGCAGTTTTATGTTAATTCCATGAATCGTTATCTGCGGCGGTCTGGTTGGTGCAAGCGTGCCCCTCAGTAAGACAGAGCAGGTCTTAGCAGATGAGACGTTCAATTGGTTAGTTGGTTATGATTATCCAATTCTTGTAGCACTGTCAGCGCACGATTTGCACTGGAGTCTGCCCCCCAGCATCAAGATCAGGTCATCCACGTATTCCCGGCATTGGCCTTCTCCAAGGTCGATGTTCAAGAAGTTATCCAGGACGTAGTTCCAGAGCAAGGGCTCTAGAACGGAACCCTGCGGGTAGCCTCAGTATATATGTCTTGAAACGTGATTGTAGGGGGTGGTCTTCACTATGATGTTTTTATCTGAAAGATAGTTACTGATGCAGTTATATGGGTTCTCCGGGATCTTGGCTCGTCTGAGTCGACCCAGGACACTCGGCTACCATAAAGCATCGAATACCCCGGCTACGTCCACGGTTATTGCCAAGAAGTATTTATCGTTGCAGTTCGTGGCTGTGGCTCTAATATTTCCTCGTGAATCAACGGTTGATCAATGCTTGAAACCAAATTGGTTTGGAGCAGCCAGCCCCGCGATTTCGTAGTGGGTTTCTAATCTATGCCGAAGGAGCTGCACAAACACTTTACTCAGGACGGACAACTGAGCAATAGGCCTATAGGATTCTGGAAATTCTGGTGGTTTGGACGGATTCTCGAATATTAGGCGGACTAATGCAGTTTTCAAATCTGTGGGGAATGCCTCACGTTTCGGGCAGTGGTTATAGAAGTTTAGAATGAGATCAGGTTCATACTCAATGACTTTTTTGGAAATTTCTGGCTCAATTAGGTCTTTTCCGGGAGATTTGTTATTCCTGATTTTGCAGGCTGCAGCAGTGAGCTCCTGTATAGTGAAGGGTGATTCTGCCACTGTGGAGTGATACTGGGCATTTTCCCAGTTGAAGTTGTTCGAGGGTACGATCCGGGTATAGTTGCTTAAAGGTGACATCCAAGATATTAAAAATAATGAACAACTAGAAAACATCCAAGGTCATTCCCTTCACGAAGTGGAGGAAATGACCTTTCCCCTAGGGAGTTTTCTAGTTGTTATCCTATAATCAATCCCTCATGGGCCAGAGCTGACCACAGTGGAGACAAGGTGCTCCCTTGACAGTATTTTCCTCTGCCTGATGATTACGGTATAGGAATTCCTTGTCTCTCTGTATTGGTTCCTGGGGGGGGGGGTCTTTCAATCTTCGCCTGAGACTAACTAACTCAGCCACGGAATGAAAATAGCCCACGAAAGCTCCTTGCGTCATTTATAGCATTAGAAACCAGGCTTTGTCCACTTGATGTGGAGAGGACAGTGATTATGATTATTGCACAACGACGAAAACCATCATAGTTGTTATTTTAGTGATCCAGGAACGTAACCCATAATCCAGGTCTGTATATCTGTCTGTAGAAGTGTGTATTCACCGCCCAATTGCATGTGGTTTGGTCTGAAAATTCAGGAATAATTCACATGGGAACTCCTACTCCCTTCTCCTGAGATAGGCTAGCTACAGCCACGATCGAAAAGGATTAATTTGTTTTCGATTTGTGCTATTCTAATCATAGTGTCTTTAAATATTCGGTACTTTTTTTGTTCGATCCTTTTTCATTTTAGCATAGTTCTTGGGTTGCTCCTCATTATTTAAATATTCATGTTCTTGTGTTCCGATCTTTTCCATTAACTTTTTTAAAAAAAAACTTTCGATGGAGATGCAGTTTTGCTGTTTTCTGACTGAGTTTCCAATTTCCAATTGTCTCTCTTTTCAGAGAAGAAAAGAAAAGAGGAAAGGTCATTATACAAGATGTTTACTTTTGTGATGCTAACTTTTTTATATATAATTTGAATAGGAAAGCATCAAGTCGGCTAAAAAAAAAATACTCCTAAATAAAGTTCGGCTTTTTACAGTGCATGCACACATAAGAAATGCGCACACAGGTACGAAACAATCCAGTTAATGAACAGCCATATGGCTCTAAATGCACGCACGATTCTACCATGGGAATTTATTTGGGGAGGGGATAAACTTCTACATACGACTCATATTCGCGCTTTCAGTCGGTGAACGGATCCTAGTACAGTAGAGATAATTTCAACAGGCAGGCCAAAGTCATTTATGCTACAATTCTACCTCCTCTTATCAACAGTATGTCTAAGAATCGCTGCCTACGTAAGCTCTGCGTTTCTTAGATCAGTACGGGCAGCTAGTGAAGGACCTTCAACCATTTACAGAATTGCCGTCTACTCTAGTCAGACGGCAAATACTGGCCAAAACCTGAATTTTGCTTTAGTACTTTTAACAGCATAAAATACCATTCAATTAAAATCAAATGGTATTTAATATATTCAATTAAAATTAAATGGTATTTAATGTTAAAATTCATGAAATACGCATCATCTCCATATAGTTTAATATGGTTTAATACGCTCTATATGGTTTAATCCAATAATCAAACAAACTTTCCTCCAGAAGCAGAAGGCCTACTGAGGATGGAGAAAATCAGCTGACGCAAGAAGGCTTCAGCGCCTATAAAAAGGCAAGGGCTCTCTTCCTAAGACAGAAACGACTTGTCTGCAACCAACTTGCCCTGAATAAGCTGAAAAGGTGTAAAAGACTATGAAGGAAGAAATATTTAAGGAATGGACTGAGCTCACTTTTCAACAGACCGACCAGTCACATGTACAACCTCCTGTTACACTTTTTTGGCTCTCCCTGCAAACCTCCAATATCACTTCTAACCATAACCCGAAGCCATCTGATGGAGATCGTCAAAAAACTACCACTGAAAGCTGTAATGGTCCTGACCGGTTTCCTCTGTTTCTAATCAAAATCTGTAGTTTATATATTATAGACCTTCTAGTCTATATTTTCAATAAAATCCTAGAAAGTGAAGAGATTCCAAAGATCTGGAACATATACTTTGTTCGGCCAGTCCCCAAATGCAGAGACCCCAAGCGGCCTCAAGATTTCAGGTCTACTGCCATCGCCTGTGGTTCCTCAAGATATTTGAAAATACAATCGAGACCACCATTGCAGATCACTGTTTCAATCACAGGCCCCCCGTACCTCCACACCATGATTAAGGGGAGATCTGCTAATAGCAACCTCCAGGATACCCTTACCAGAATCCAGAAAGCCCTCAACAATAAGACACAGCTTGATGTTTTTTTCTTTGACATAAAAGCGGCCTATGACAAAATAGACATAACAGCTCTAATCACCATTCTCCAGCATTACTTCAACATCACTGGAAGAAATCTCAGCATCATTAAATCAATCCTGGAGCATAGACATCTCATTATCTCACATCGCAGCTTTCGGACAACATGCATTATTAATAGGAGTGTCCCATAAGGGGGAGTCCTATCATCAACCCTATTTACCGCAGCACTGGAGCACTTCCTGGCATCCCAAACTGACTCCCAATCATACGCTGATGACCTGAAACTTTACTTCACATCTTCTGACAAAACTCAGGTTCTTAGCACTACCTTGCAAACAAGTAAAAATATTCATAACCTTCAACAATATGGCTTCAATCGGATTACAGATTAATCAAGCAAAGAAAGCTCAAATATCTTTCACCTGGAAGAAGTCACACAATGATATCAATCTTACCATCAATAGATCACCCATTCAGAAAGTTAAAGCACACAGGGATCTCGGATTACTATGGAACGAGGGGCTGCCATTCCTGGCTCACCTCCTGAACACAAAAACCAAAATATATTCTGCTATGTGGGCGATCCGCCAGGAACTAACGTGAATTCATGACGCCGAACTGGTAAAGAAATATATTTTCCGATGTCTGTATCCCATACCTTTCTATGCAGCAGCCATTTGGTCCTCTGCTCCCACAATACATTTCAACAAGTTCCTCAGCCTGGAACACTGGTTCCTGAAATGGCTCAGCTGGCGGACTGGCAACCAATACACCGTTTCTAGGGCCCAACTCTACATAAAACTTGAAGTTATCCCATGGAAACAACAGATTGTGGCAGCAAACCTCCTTACAGTTGCCAGACTAATCACAGGAGGACTCGGCGCTCCTTACATCACTGATCTGATAAAAACTCCCGCATTTCCGGAAGAAATCAAGTGGACCCGAGGCTTCCACTCAGAATCAGTTTCAACAACCTGAAAGGCTTGAGACGCATGTTCCCATTAAACACGGTAGATTTGATCAACAACCTAACCATCGACCTGGATAAATTCTGCCAGCAGCATATATACAGACCCCAAAAGCTAACGGACACATATACAAACTTACAATTATGACAGACCACCATAAGGAAAACTGCCACGACAATGCTTCCCATGACAAAATAAAATAAAGTGAATCCGTCACTGGTTTCTCTTGGCATCTATTACTCCAAAGATACCTGGCTGTGAGCACTAAGACAGTCAAGATTGAAGAGATGCCACGGGAAGCAACCGGTGATGGACTGCCTCAATCCTTTATATTTTTGTACATATTTCTCATGTTTTGTAATTTACGGTACTTTTGGTAAAATAATATCCTTTAATTTGGGACACTTCGGTATTGCACAACTTTCAAGTATGTAAAATAATAAACACTAAGTGCTGTACCTTTCAGGTTAAGCATACATGTCCCTGCCTTAACCTCTGAATGTAATTATATCACCCCCCTAGCTTACTGCTTACCAGGCGGTGGCTCTTGAGCAGAGCAATAAACAGATTTAATAAATAAATAAAAAATAATCAGTTATTTAAAAGACCTTAATTCTAAGAAGTGCTGAAAAAATCTCACAGAATCTTTACTGGGTTAAGAAATCAGCAAAGAAGTTCACTTCCAACGTTAATTTCTTACATAGTCTTGCATATGATAATAAATATTCGATTCAGTTTACTTAGAAAGTTATGTGCACGTGTACCGCAATGTGAGACGTATTACAAGAGGATGCAGGATTTAGATGCGCAAAAATTATTGGCATCACCATTATATACTGACGGTAGCGCAAGCGTGACGAAAAAAATCGCATGTGTACACTACACACACGAAAGATGTTTTATGTGTAAACATCTTTGACGACACCTACTAAATTTCGAACAGCTAGAACCGAAATCATGAATGATGTAATTTATGCTCACTCCCGCTGCTTGCTCAGCGAATACAAACGCGACAGGATAACGTTGCGCATTCTATACTTCCACAGATGAAACATGTCAAGATCTACGACAACAATGAAGAGCTCATACTAGAACAGCGTAAATTGTATGAATCGGACTTGGACATTCGCAAACCGATTGGAATATGCCAGCCGATGTGTCAAGACAACGACGACGTTGACCTTGACAATGCATGCGGTAATGACCTGCGTAGCCTTGTAACGCGACTGCGAGAAGAAGACCCTTTTCAAAACTTTTACAATCATCCAAACAGCGAGATGAATGAGGATCTAAAACTCGTCACGCTTAAACGACTCAGCGCAATTGCAAAGAAACGCGAAAACTTGATGACCAACGAGGACTTCTGCAACTTAATGAGAATGGCCAATGACAAGCAAAAAGTTCTACTCTTGCATGTAATTTGGAGTCTGTTGTCTCCCAATCGTGAACCGATTCAATTATTCTTGGACGGCCCAGCTGGTTTCAGAAACACTTTTATGATTCGCTTCTTGATGGAAATATACACCCGCTTCAGTAATACAGACGGGTATTGTAATACCTACGTTGCATGCGCTTCAACTGGTAAGGCTGAAGCGCATGTAATAATGTAATGGTCTTGGATGTGCTCAGAGATGGTTTATGCCTGCTTTGAGTACATCCAAGATTACTGCCCTCAAGATATCCATTTCTCGGTTACCAAGAGGTTTCTGCCATGGGTGGAAATAGTTTGCCCAAAGCTACCTAAGTGGTATGCCCCGAATCATAAACGTTTTTTCGCAACCAGCTGGTTTATGCCAGCTCTGCGCACACGCAAAATCGTGACAAATTGATTTTACTACCAACGATGTTTACAAATCAAAACTGCCCAGTTTTAATCTCAGAGACGAAAACCCTCAATATGGTTTGACTCCCAGATAACCGAATGGGACTCTCCAGAAAATTCTTCGCTAAAGGGTGGGTGAGCTGCACTGTTCTCGTAAATTGTCGATGTTCTCGCAGCATTCTGGCCAAAGATTATACATCTAATAATGCTAACACTGGCCTTTGTATAATTCCAGTAGCAGTCTAAGGGAAGTCGGTTTTGATGTCGCATCAGCGCTGTGTCCGATACCAAGCAGTGGGTCTTTTATTTACTGTCAGCGGGGTAGACGATGTTCGGATGTACACAATCCTACGGCACCACAGGTAAAAGACAAGGGTTCGGATGTATTTAGCGTTAGTAACTGTTGTGGTGTTACCAGCCTAATGGGGGATTTCTCTTTGTTCATTAAATGTGAGCCGAGAATTACCCTAAGTCAGTCTCATGGACTCTTGGAATACAGGCGTCGCTTTAAAGTGAACAAGAGGTTCCATCAGATCAACTGTGAAATGTGTCCATTTGGAGAAGTTAAATAACAAACGAGATTGCTATAAATGTGAAGACTTCAAAGAGTACATAGCTTATTGTATGACAGCCTTTTGGTTTCACTAGAGTTTTAACGTCATCAAATATGCAAGAAAATACGAAAGAAGGTTAGTAAATCGGCTGGTGAAACACGACGAAAGCAATTCAGGGGTGATGCTACCTTGAGGACATCTAACTAAAAGAGCTAAATTCTCGTGATGAAACAAAGAAGTCGTACTAAGAAGAGATAATGTAAACAAGAGATTACTAACATTCTAGAGAGTAATCTGCGTATTTTCAGTGTGTATAATGTGCTGTTCATATCTAGACACGGGATAACAATAACAGCGAGGCCTTTCATTTCTGTTCAATCCGTTTCTTATTTTATCTAATGCAAAGATTCTCAAGAAGCAGTCCTTCGCGTTAGCAATGCAATTACATAAGTGATTATATCACTGTTATTCTACACACTATTGAAAAGGATAGGGTTGAAATCCCCTCGATATATATATATATATATATATATATATATATATATATATATATATATATATAAAAAAGAATATATATATATATATATATATATTCTTTTTTTTTTTCTTGCCGCATGGTTTTCAGCTCCTGGAAGGAAAAGTTTTTCATCTAGCAAGCCAGGCAGACCAACCAACCAAAGAATAGGCGAAGTTTTCAGACATAACGTGCTGATGTCTGATGGCCTGCCATTCCTCCCTTTGCATTCAGAGTTTGTTAAGAAATGCATAAAAGAAAATAATGCAGGAAATGTGTTTAGTTGTATAGAGATAACCGCCAAGCGAAATGACAAATTATTATTTCTCTTTTCTCTTTGGTACAAGTTGAGAACAACAGCATACCGAACTTTGCTTAACTGCCTACCATTGAAAATAATACTGGAACTGATCGTAGAAGGCGAGAAATTTTTAAAATGGAATTCAACTTGAATAGGAATCAACTGTAAAGAAGATAACGAATCCTCGAAATATGTGGCGCAGTTACAAGATTTGATGGAAACAAGAAAACCAAATGTTGAATTTTCAATGCGTCATTTACTATCAGCTATGTGCAGCAAGAATCACTTGTGATAAATGGTGTTTTATCATGAATAAAAGCTTGAATTATTGCTAATTCTAAAACTTCTTGTCTTAGATAGATGGAGGATGATGTCAGGTGGCCTGGAAAATCTAAAATCGTTGTTATGAGAATGACATCTTTCATATTCAGAAAAGTGGAACATCAACAAGTATTTTTTGTTTTCGTACTAATCAAAAGGGAAAGCTTTTGATTATCATAAACATATTTTAATATGGCTGCTAGATTGACTAAGTATAGTCAAATTTCCTTCACAATTTTGACCATTTAGTGCAACGACTGATCAACAGTTTAAACTACGAACGTACTGCCACCAGCATTTCCTCTGGTTTTTACAAGTGCCAAAAAGATGAATGGATGAACCAGTACTGAAGTGAATCTTGCATTGATCCCTCAAATGTAGTGGAGTATCACACACTTCTTATGATAAAGGCCACGTGTACTAAATCCAGTCTTCAGATCACAGTTCATGGACAACCTAAATGCAGACATTATGACTACTGTTTATGGCTAATACACCAAAGGGAGTTGAAAATTCGAATTAATCACTGAGCCCGTCGACTCCCATATTACCTCCTTGGTTTATATGGGGTAATTAGGTCCAGGAAATTGATGACTTGTTCCTGCCTGCCCTTCCCGTCTGTTTAATATTTCCGGAATTGCATAATTACATACCGTAATGAGGGGTGCAATAGGTGTTTGTTTTACTGCCATTAGATTCAGCGCTGTCTCGCTTCCCTGGAGTTTTAATGGTACTTCTGCTGGGTTCCACCCTCGTGACTGATTATTAACGCCCTCTTTAGCAAGTGAACTCGAAAAATTTTGATTTGTTTCACGATGAGAGAAAGGATGACGATGCAGCGCGATGACCTTTCTTATTAATTACTTTCCACGCAAAGTTATCAGTTCACCTCCGGACATCCACTACACAAAAAGAATTCCCTAATCAGATACTGCTGCCTGCTCCTCACTGCTTATAGGTACGCTAATTAATTTCACCGACCTTTTGTAGGACGTTCTGCGTGGTATTCCTGCTCCATCTAGGGACCAAGAAAAATTAATCACAGTTGAAACTTCTCAAGAAGTATTGCATTCCTAGAGAAAGGAAAGCTTCGACTTTATTTCAACCCTTTCAAGTTTAGTATTCTATTAATCAATTGTTCTCTGACGATTTATTGTTTCGTCTGTGCTTTATGAAGGCGTGTGTGCTGGCAGATCGTATATTTTCCAAGGTAAATGAATCACAGATGGGAGGCGGAGTACAGAATGTCTTAGTTAAACATCTTGAGGCCGATTCGCCGCCAAGGCGAATGAGGTTATGTGTTCGTTGTCGAACTAGTTGAAAGGAACACCCCGCTTCTATTTGGAAAAATTTTCTGACAGTTTTCTTGGAAAAAATCGATACATTTTATCGTATATAGAAAGGTTCAACGTTTTCAAGTTATAATTGGGAAGATTTATTACTTGATTCTTCAAATAATAATTTCTGTTTTGGGTAATCAATACCCTAAGTAGCCCTTGCGTCAGAGACTCCCATTACAACATTGGGTAATCAAATTAAAAATTAAAATTCTTCACACGCGCAAATGTTGCGATCAAGTAGTTCAAGGGAGTGGAACCTTAGCGGGATGGAGATGGGACAAAAACGGAAGGAACTGTTAAATCCGGTCTATGCCGAAAGATATCATGCATGTGTATAGCTGGCCATTCATTTAAATCTTTAACAACTAAAGAAAACAAACTCCTACTGCTTTTGCTAGGCTCTTACAAATACTCCACTCAAATATGAATGGTTACAAATCGTGGTAAAATTTAGAAAAAAAAGCGATGGTTAAAACACTTCAAATACGTTCATGATGATGGGGCAAAGGCAATTAAATAAAAAGAAAGACCATCTAGTTTGGAGGAGAAAAATATTAAGAGACTATATGAGGCATTTTCGAATTACGATCACAAATTATGGGGAGGTGGGTAGTCGCGCACTGGCATGTGGAACTAAAAGCACCGGTATGAGTATCTTGAAAAGTATAACCCTGCTGGGGTTTTCAAGTATGAATGTGTCTCGGGTGTATCGAGATCTCTCCAATAATTCACTGGTTTACTGGTTATCTGGGGTTTGAATAAAAGTATGTGGCAGTTATTTATGCATGTTTACTGATTACTAAACCGAAGTCAAATCAAATATTTGCCTCAAATACTGTGACATAAAACTAGGCGATCAGGATAGATCGTGGGCACCGCATAAAGTATGCCATACATGTGTCGAACATCTTAGAAAATGGATCAAGGAAAAAAAGATGTGCTTGCCATTTACTGTTCCTATAGTGTAGCACGAGCCAGTAAGCCATGCCGAATGTTACTTTTGTGTATGTGACGTTAAAAGTTACAATTCAAAAAATAAAAAGGACATCAAATATCCAGATCTAGCGTCAGCCATAAGACCGGTTCCGCATGGACCTGATCTGCCTGTAAAACCTCCACCAGAAACTTTGGAGTCCACATCTTCCACCGAAGCAGAAGCTAAAGAGGTTAGTGAAGAGGAATGTTATCAACCAGAAATTCACGCAAGTCGAACTGAACGATTTAGTAAGGGACTTAGGTCTTCCAAAGTATGCTGCTGAAATTCTGGGATCCAGACTTCGAGCGAAGAACTTACTTGCTCCATGTACATAATTTTCCTGGTACAGAAATCGTGAAAGGGAGTTTACACAGTATTTTTCACAAGAAGGCCTCGCGGTGCTCTCGTATATTGCAATGATATCGCTGGTTTAATAAGTGCCTTAGGAGCTCCATCATATGTTCCTAGTGAATGGAGACTATTTATAGACTCTTCTAAGACTAGTTTAAAAAGTGTTCTCTTGTATAATGGAGATAAGTACACATCTGTGCCAGTGGCTCATTCAGTCTACTTAAAAGAAACTTATGACAATCTAAAGTTGCTTCTGGAGAAACTTAAATATCAAGATCACGAATGGCAACTATGTGTAGACTTAAAAGTGTTATGTATGTTGTTGGGGCAACAGGATGGGTACACTAAAATGCCACGCTTTATTTGTGAATGGAATAGCAGCCTAAAGCGCTGCATTGGACAAAGAAGTAATGGCTCGGTGGCACAATCTTACACCGGGGTAAAAAAATATTGTGCACGAAAGTTTGGTGAAGCCAGATAAAATACTTTTACCTCCACTGCTTATCAAATTAGGCCTAATGAAGCAATTTGTTAAAGCACTGAATAAGGATGGCAACTGCTTTAAGTACCTTTGCAGTAAATTTCTCGGTTTATCTGACGCAAAACTTAAGGAGGGTACCTTCATTGGTCCCCAAATTAGAAAATTGGTTTTAGACGGTCAGTTTGGAACTACTATGATTGATGTTGAAAGGGAACCCTGGATTGCTTTTAAAAGTGTAATGGAAAACTTTCTAGGAAATCATAAATCACAGGATTATGAGAAAATTGTTCAAAATATGTTCGAAAAGCTTCGCAATTTAGGTTT